>NC_091288.1:225869287-226169287 GCF_032444005.1 Ranitomeya imitator | reverse complement strand
CCCCTCAGGCCCAATCCCTCCATTATATCCCCCCATGGACGCACGGAGGAGCTCTGCAGCATCAGGGGCACCGAGGGGCGGCTCTCCCCCACAGGCCCAATCCCTCCATTATATCCCCCATGGACGCACGGAGGAGCTCTGCTGCATCCGGGGCACCGAGGGGCGGCTCTCCCCCACAGGCCCAATCCCTCCATTATATCCCCCCATGGACGCACGGAGGAGCTCTGCAGCATCCGGGGCACCGAGGGGCGGCTCTCCCCCACAGGCCCAATCCCTCCATTATATCCCCCCCCATGGACGCACGGAGGAGCTCTGCAGCATCAGGGGCACCGAGGGGCGGCTCTCCCCACAGGCCCAATCCCTCCATTATATCCCCCCATGGACGCACGGAGGAGCTCTGCTGCATCCGGGGCACCGAGGGGCGGCTCTCCCCCACAGGCCCAATCCCTCCATTATATCCCCCCATGGACGCACGGAGGAGCTCTGCAGCATCAGGGGCACCGAGGGGCGGCTCTCCCCACAGGCCCAATCCCTCCATTATATCCACCTATGGACACACGGAGGAGCTCTGCTGCATCCGGGGCACCGAGGGGCGGCTCTCCCCACAGGCCCAATCCCTCCATTATATCCCCCCATGGACGCACGGAGGAGCTCTGCAGCATCAGGGGCACCGAGGGGCGGCTCTCCCCACAGGCCCAATCCCTCCATTATATCCCCCCATGGACGCACGGAGGAGCTCTGCAGCATCAGGGGCACCGAGGGGCGGCTCTCCCCACAGGCCCAATCCCTCCATTATATCCCCCCATGGACGCACGGAGGAGCTCTGCAGCATCAGGGGCACCGAGGGGCGGCTCTCCCCCACAGGCCCAATCCCTCCATTATATCCCCCATGGACGCACGGAGGAGCTCTGCAGCATCAGGGGCACCGAGGGGCGGCTCTCCCCCACAGGCCCAATCCCTCCATTATATCCCCCCATGGACGCACGGAGGAGCTCTGCAGCATCAGGGGCACCGAGGGGCGGCTCTCCCCCACAGGCCCAATCCCTCCATTATATCCCCCATGGACGCACGGAGGAGCTCTGCAGCATCAGGGGCACCGAGGGGCGGCTCTCCCCCACAGGCCCAATCCCTCCATTATATCCCCCATGGACGCACGGAGGAGCTCTGCAGCATCAGGGGCACCGAGGGGCGGCTCTCCCCCACAGGCCCAATCCCTCCATTATATCCCCCCATGGACGCACGGAGGAGCTCTGCAGCATCAGGGGCACCGAGAGGCGGCTCTCCCCCACAGGCCCAATCCCTCCATTATATCCCCCATGGACGCACGGAGGAGCTCTGCTGCATCCGGGGCACCGAGGGGCGGCTCTCCCCACAGGCCCAATCCCTCCATTATATCCCCCATGGACGCACGGAGGAGCTCTGCTGCATCCGGGGCACCGAGGGGCGGCTCTCCCCCACAGGCCCAATCCCTCCATTATATCCCCCATGGACGCACGGAGGAGCTCTGCAGCATCAGGGGCACCGAGGGGCGGCTCTCCCCCACAGGCCCAATCCCTCCATTATATCCCCCCATGGACGCACGGAGGAGCTCTGCAGCATCCGGGGCACCGAGGGGCGGCTCTCCCCCACAGGCCCAATCCCTCCATTATATTCCCTCATGGACGCACGGAGGAGCTCTGCAGCATCAGGGGCACCGAGGGGCGGCTCTCCCCCACAGGCCCAATCCCTCCATTATATCCCCCCATGGACGCACGGAGGAGCTCTGCAGCATCAGGGGCACCGAGGGGCGGCTCTCCCCCACAGGCCCAATCCCTCCATTATATCCCCCCATGGACGCACGGAGGAGCTCTGCAGCATCAGGGGCACCGAGGGGCGGCTCTCCCCACAGGCCCAATCCCTCCATTATATCCACCTATGGACACACGGAGGAGCTCTGCAGCATCAGGGGCACCGAGGGGCGGCTCTCCCCCACAGGCCCAATCCCTCCATTATATCCCCCCCATGGACGCACGGAGGAGCTCTGCAGCATCAGGGGCACCGAGGGGCGGCTCTCCCCCACAGGCCCAATCCCTCCATTATATCCCCCATGGACGCACGGAGGAGCTCTGCAGCATCAGGGGCACCGAGGGGCAGCTCTCCCCCACAGGCCCAATCCCTCCATTATATCCCCCCATGGACGCACGGAGGAGCTCTGCAGCATCAGGGGCACCGAGGGGCGGCTCTCCCACACAGGCCCAATCCCTCCATTATATCCCCCATGGACGCACGGAGGAGCTCTGCAGCATCAGGGGCACCGAGGGGCGGCTCTCCCCCACAGGCCCAATCCCTCCATTATATCCCCCCCATGGACGCACGGAGGAGCTCTGCTGCATCCGGGGCACCGAGGGGCGGCTCTCCCCCACAGGCCCAATCCCTCCATTATATCCCCCCATGGACGCACGGAGGAGCTCTGCAGCATCAGGGGCACCGAGGGGCGGCTCTCCCCCACAGGCCCAATCCCTCCATTATATCCCCCATGGACGCACGGAGGAGCTCTGCTGCATCCGGGGCACCGAGGGGCGGCTCTCCCCCACAGGCCCAATCCCTCCATTATATCCCCCCCCATGGACGCACGGAGGAGCTCTGCAGCATCAGGGGCACCGAGGGGCGGCTCTCCCCCACAGGCCCAATCCCTCCATTATATCCCCCCATGGACGCACGGAGGAGCTCTGCAGCATCAGGGGCACCGAGGGGCGGCTCTCCCCACAGGCCCAATCCCTCCATTATATCCCCCCATGGACGCACGGAGGAGCTCTGCAGCATCAGGGGCACCGAGGGGCGGCTCTCCCCCACAGGCCCAATCCCTCCATTATATCCACCTATGGACACACGGAGGAGCTCTGCAGCATCAGGGGCACCGAGGGGCGGCTCTCCCCCACAGGCCCAATCCCTCCATTATATCCCCCATGGACGCACGGAGGAGCTCTGCTGCATCCGGGGCACCGAGGGGCGGCTCTCCCCCACAGGCCCAATCCCTCCATTATATCCCCCCATGGACGCACGGAGGAGCTCTGCAGCATCAGGGGCACCGAGGGGCGGCTCTCCCCCACAGGCCCAATCCCTCCATTATATCCCCCCATGGACGCACGGAGGAGCTCTGCAGCATCAGGGGCACCGAGGGGCGGCTCTCCCCCACAGGCCCAATCCCTCCATTATATCCCCCATGGACGCACGGAGGAGCTCTGCTGCATCCGGGGCACCGAGGGGCGGCTCTCCCCCACAGGCCCAATCCCTCCATTATATCCCCCCATGGACGCACGGAGGAGCTCTGCAGCATCCGGGGCACCGAGGGGCGGCTCTCCCCCACAGGCCCAATCCCTCCATTATATCCCCCCATGGACGCACGGAGGAGCTCTGCAGCATCAGGGGCACCGAGGGGCGGCTCTCCCCACAGGCCCAATCCCTCCATTATATCCCCCCATGGACGCACGGAGGAGCTCTGCTGCATCCGGGGCACCGAGGGGCGGCTCTCTGTTATGGCTGGCAATCAGGCAACACAGCGTGCAGTAATCAGCGCACATACAGAGATCTGGCAATAACCAAAAACAATAGGACGAGCTCTGAGACGTGGAATCTCTGTAGACTGCAGTACCTGATCTATCCTCACACAACTATAAGCAGCAGTGGATTGCGCCTATCACTACCTATGCAACTCGGCACTGCCTGAGGAGCTGACTAGCCTGAAGATAGAAATACAAGCCTGACTTACCTCAGAGAAATACCCCAAAGGAATAGGCAGCCCCCCACATATAATGACTGTTAGCAAGATGAAAAGACAAACGTAGGAATGAAATAGATTCAGCAAAGTGAGGCCCGATATTCTAGACAGAGCGAGGATAGCAAAGAGAACTATGCAGTCTACAAAAAACCCTAAAACGAAAACCACGCAAAGGGGCAAAAAGACCCACCGTGCCGAACTAACAGCACGGCGGTGCACCCCTCTGCTTCTCAGAGCTTCCAGCAAAAGTTAATAGCAAGCTGGACAGAAAAAAAACAGAAAACAAACTAGAAGCACTTATCTAGCAGAGCAGCAGGCCCAAGGAAAGATGCAGTAGCTCAGATCCAACACTGGAACATTGACAAGGAGCAAGGAAGACAGACTCAGGTGGAGCTAAATAGCAAGGCAGCCAACGAGCTCACCAAAACACCTGAGGGAGGAAGCCCAGAGACTGCAATACCACTTGTGACCACAGAAGTGAACTCAGCCACAGAATTCACAACAGTACCCCCCCCTTGAGGAGGGGTCACCGAACCCTCACCAGAACCCCCAGGCCGACCAGGATGAGCCACATGAAAGGCACGAACAAGATCTGGGGCATGGACATCAGAGGCAAAAACCCAGGAATTATCTTCCTGAGCATAACCCTTCCATTTGACCAGATACTGGAGTTTCCGTCTAGAGACACGAGAATCCAAAATCTTCTCCACAATATACTCCAATTCCCCCTCCACCAAAACAGGGGCAGGAGGCTCCACAGATGGAACCATAGGTGCCACGTATCTCCTCAACAACGACCTATGGAATACATTATGTATGGAAAAGGAGTCTGGGAGGGTCAGACGAAAAGACACCGGATTGAGAATCTCAGAAATCCTATACGGACCAATAAAACGAGGTTTTAATTTAGGAGAGGAAACCTTCATAGGAATATGACGAGAAGATAACCAAACCAAATCCCCAACACGAAGTCGGGGTCCCACACGGCGTCTGCGATTAGCGAAAAGCTGAGCCTTCTCCTGGGACAAGGTCAAATTGTCCACTACCTGAGTCCAGATCTGTTGCAACCTGTCCACCACAGAATCCACACCAGGACAGTCCGAAGACTCAACCTGTCCTGAAGAGAAACGAGGATGGAACCCAGAATTGCAGAAAAATGGAGAGACCAAGGTAGCCGAGCTGGCCCGATTATTAAGGGCGAACTCAGCCAACGGCAAAAATGACACCCAATCATCCTGGTCAGCGGAAACAAAACATCTCAGATATGTTTCCAAGGTCTGATTGGTTCGTTCGGTCTGGCCATTAGTCTGAGGATGGAAGGCCGAGGAGAAAGATAGGTCAATGCCCATCCTACCACAAAAGGCTCGCCAGAACCTCGAGACAAACTGGGAACCTCTGTCAGAAACAATATTCTCAGGAATGCCATGTAAACGAACCACATGCTGGAAGAACAAAGGCACCAAATCAGAGGAGGAAGGCAATTTAACCAAGGGCACCAGATGGACCATTTTAGAAAAGCGATCACAGACCACCCAAATGACCGACATTTTTTGAGAAACGGGAAGGTCAGAAATGAAATCCATCGAAATATGTGTCCAAGGCCTCTTCGGGACCGGCAAGGGCAAAAGCAACCCACTGGCACGTGAACAGCAGGGCTTAGCCCTAGCACAAATTCCACAGGACTGCACAAAAGCACGCACATCCCGTGACAGAGATGGCCACCAGAAGGATCTAGCAACCAACTCCCTGGTACCAAAGATTCCTGGATGACCGGCCAGCACCGAACAATGAAGTTCAGAGATAACTTTACTAGTCCACCTATCAGGGACGAACAGTTTCTCGGCCGGACAACGATCAGGTTTATTAGCCTGAAATTTCTGCAACACTCTCCGCAAATCAGGGGAGATGGCAGACACAATGACTCCTTCCTTGAGGATACTCGCCGGCTCAGATAACCCCGGAGAGTCGGGCACAAAACTCCTAGACAGAGCATCCGCCTTCACATTTTTAGAGCCCGGAAGGTATGAAATCACAAAATCAAAACGAGCAAAAAATAACGACCAACGGGCCTGTCTAGGATTCAAGCGCTTGGCAGACTCGAGATAAGTCAAGTTCTTATGATCAGTCAAAACCACCACGCGATGCTTAGCACCCTCAAGCCAATGACGCCACTCCTCGAATGCCCACTTCATGGCCAGCAACTCTCGATTGCCCACATCATAATTACGCTCAGCAGCAGAAAATTTCCTGGAAAAGAAAGCACATGGTTTGAACACTGAGCAACCAGAACCTCTCTGTGACAAAACCGCCCCTGCACCAATCTCAGAAGCATCAACCTCGACCTGGAACGGAAGAGAAACATCAGGTTGACACAACACAGGGGCAGAACAAAAACGACGCTTCAACTCCTGAAAAGCTTCCACGGCAGCAGAAGACCAATTAACCAAATCAGCACCCTTCTTGGTCAAATCGGTCAATGGTCTGGCAATGCTAGAAAAATTACAGATGAAGCGACGATAAAAATTAGCAAAGCCCAGGAATTTCTGCAGACTTTTTAGAGATGTCGGCTGAGTCCAATCCTGGATGGCCTGAACCTTAACCGGATCCATCTCGATAGTAGAAGGGGAAAAGATGAACCCCAAAAATGAAACTTTCTGCACACCGAAGAGACACTTTGATCCCTTCACGAACAAGGAATTAGCACGCAGTACCTGGAAAACCATTCTGACTTGCTTCACATGAGACTCCCAATCATCTGAGAAGATCAAAATGTCATCCAAGTAAACAATCAAGAATTTATCCAGATACTCACGGAAAATGTCATGCATAAAAGACTGAAAAACAGACGGAGCATTGGCAAGTCCGAACGGCATCACCAGATACTCAAAATGACCCTCGGGCGTATTAAATGCCGTTTTCCATTCATCTCCCTGCCTGATTCTCACCAGATTATACGCACCACGAAGATCTATCTTAGTAAACCAACTAGCCCCCTTAATCCGAGCAAACAAGTCAGAAATCAATGGCAAGGGATACTGAAACTTAACAGTGATCTCATTAAGAAGGCGGTAATCAATACACGGTCTTAGCGAACCATCCTTCTTGGCTACAAAAAAGAACCCTGCTCCCAATGGTGACGACGATGGGCGAATATGTCCCTTCTCCAGGGACTCCTTCACATAACTGCGCATAGCGGTGTGTTCAGGTACGGACAAATTAAATAAACGACCCTTAGGGAATTTACTACCAGGAATCAAATCGATAGCACAATCACAATTCCTATGCGGAGGTAGGGCATCAGACTTGGACTCTTCAAATACATCCTGAAAGTCCGACAAGAACTCTGGGATGTCAGAAGGAATGGATGACGAAATAGACAAAAATGGAACATCACCATGTACTCCCTGACAACCCCAGCTGGTTACCGACATGGAATTCCAATCCAATACTGGATTATGGGTTTGTAGCCATGGCAACCCCAACACGACCACATCATGCAGATTATGCAGTACCAGAAAGCGAATAACTTCCTGATGTGCAGGAGCCATGCACATGGTCAGCTGGGCCCAGTACTGAGGCTTATTCTTGGCCAAAGGTGTAGCATCAATTCCTCTCAACGGAATAGGACACCGCAAAGGCTCCAAGAAAAATCCACAACGTTTAGCATAATCCAAATCCATCAGATTCAGGGCAGCGCCTGAATCCACAAACGCCATGACAGAATACGATGACAAAGAGCACATTAAGGTAATGGACAAAAGGAATTTCGACTGTACAGTACCAATAACGGCAGAGCTATCGAACCGCCTAGTGCGTTTAGGACAATTAGAAATAGCATGAGTAGAATCACCACAATAGAAACACAGTCTGTTCAGACGTCTGTGTTCGTGCCGTTCTACTTTAGTCATAGTCCTGTCGCACTGCATAGGCTCAGGTTTACTCTCAGACAATACCGCCAGATGGTGCACAGATTTACGCTCGCGCAAGCGACGACCGATCTGAATGGCCAAGGACATAGACTCATTCAAACCAGCAGGCATAGGAAATCCCACCATTACATCCTTAAGAGCTTCAGAGAGACCCTTTCTGAACAAAGCCGCTAGTGCAGATTCATTCCACAGAGTGAGTACTGACCACTTCCTAAATTTCTGACAATATACTTCTACATCATCCTGACCCTGGCATAAAGCCAGCAGATTTTTCTCAGCTTGATCCACTGAATTAGGCTCATCGTAAAGCAATCCCAGCGCCTGGAAAAATGCATCAACATTACTCAATGCAGAATCTCCTGGTGCAAGAGAAAACGCCCAGTCCTGTGGGTCGCCGCGCAAAAAAGAAATAATAATCAAAACCTGTTGAATAGGATTACCAGAAGAATGAGGTTTCAAGGCCAAAAATAGCTTACAATTATTTCTGAAGCTCAGGAACTTAGTTCTGTCACCAAAAAACAAATCAGGAATCGGAATTCTTGGTTCTAGCATCGATTTCTGATCAATTGTATCTTGAATCTTTTGTACATTTACAACGAGATTATCCATTGAGGAGCACAGAGCCTGAATATCCATGTCCACAGCTGTGTCCTGAAGCACTCCAATGTCTAGGGGAAAAAAAAGACTGAAGACAGAGCTAAGAAAAAAAAATGATGTCAGGATTTCTTTTTTCCCTCTATTGGAAATCATTGAAGGGCTCCTTGTACTGTTATGGCTGGCAATCAGGCAACACAGCGTGCAGTAATCAGCGCACATACAGAGATCTGGCAATAACCAAAAACAATAGGACGAGCTCTGAGACGTGGAATCTCTGTAGACTGCAGTACCTGATCTATCCTCACACAACTATAAGCAGCAGTGGATTGCGCCTAACAACTACCTATGCAACTCGGCACTGCCTGAGGAGCTGACTAGCCTGAAGATAGAAATACAAGCCTGACTTACCTCAGAGAAATACCCCAAAGGAATAGGCAGCCCCCCACATATAATGACTGTTAGCAAGATGAAAAGACAAACGTAGGAATGAAATAGATTCAGCAAAGTGAGGCCCGATATTCTAGACAGAGCGAGGATAGCAAAGAGAACCATGCAGTCTACAAAAAACCCTAAAACGAAAACCACGCAAAGGGGCAAAAAGACCCACCGTGCCGAACTAACAGCACGGCGGTGCACCCCTTTGCTTCTCAGAGCTTCCAGCAAAAGACAATAGCAAGCTGGACAGAAAAAAACAGAAAACAAACTAGAAGCACTTATCTAGCAGAGCAACAGGCCCAAGGAAAGATGCAGTAGCTCAGATCCAACACTGGAACATTGACAAGGAGCAAGGAAGACAGACTCAGGTGGAGCTAAATAGCAAGGCAGCCAACGAGCTCACAAAAACACCTGAGGGAGGAAGCCCAGAGACTGCAATACCACTTGTGACCACAGAAGTGAACTCAGCCACAGAATTCACAACAGCTCTCCCCCACAGGCCCAATCCCTCCATTATATCCCCCCATGGACGCACGGAGGAGCTCTGCAGCATCAGGGGCACCGAGGGGCGGCTCTCCCCCACAGGCCCAATCCCTCCATTATATCCCCCCATGGACGCACGGAGGAGCTCTGCAGCATCAGGGGCACCGAGGGGCGGCTCTCCCCCACAGGCCCAATCCCTCCATTATATCCCCCCATGGACGCACGGAGGAGCTCTGCAGCATCAGGGGCACCGAGGGGCGGCTCTCCCCACAGGCCCAATCCCTCCATTATATCCCCCCATGGACGCACGGAGGAGCTCTGCAGCTTCAGGGGCACCGAGGGGCGGCTCTCCCCACAGGCCCAATCCCTCCATTATATCCCCCATGGACGCACGGAGGAGCTCTGCAGCATCAGGGGCACCGAGGGGCGGCTCTCCCCCACAGGCCCAATCCCTCCATTATATCCCCCCATGGACGCACGGAGGAGCTCTGCAGCTTCAGGGGCACCGAGGGGCGGCTCTCCCCACAGGCCCAATCCCTCCATTATATCCCCCATGGACGCACGGAGGAGCTCTGCAGCATCAGGGGCACCGAGGGGCGGCTCTCCCCCACAGGCCCAATCCCTCCATTATATCCCCCTATGGACGCACGGAGGAGCTCTGCAGCATCCGGGGCACCGAGGGGCGGCTCTCCCCCACAGGCCCAATCCCTCCATTATATCCCCCTATGGACACACGGAGGAGCTCTGCAGCATCCGGGGTACCGAGGGGCGGCTCTCCCACACAGGCCCAATCCCTCCATTATATCCCCCCATGGACGCACGGAGGAGCTCTGCAGCATCCGGGACACCGAGGGGCGGCTCTCCCCCACAGGCCCAATCCCTCCATTATATCCCCCCATGGACGCACGGAGGAGCTCTGCAGCATCCGGGGCACCGAGGGGCGGCTCTCCCCCACAGGCCCAATCCCTCCATTATATCCCCCCATGGACGCACGGAGGAGCTCTGCAGCATCCGGGACACCGAGGGGCGGCTCTCCCCCACAGGCCCAATCCCTCCATTATATCCCCCCATGGACGCACGGAGGAGCTCTGCAGCATCCGGGGCACCGAGAGGCGGCTCTCCCCCACAGGCCCAATCCCTCCATTATATCCCCCCATGGACGCACGGAGGAGCTCTGCAGCATCAGGGGCACCGAGGGGCGGCTCTCCCCCACAGGCCCAAATCCCTCCATTATATCCCCCCATGGACGCACGGAGGAGCTCTGCAGCATCAGGGGCACGGAGGGGCGGCTCTCCCCCACAGGCCCAATCCCTCCATTGTATCCCGCCCCATGGACGCACGGAGGAGCTCTGCAGCATCAGGGGCACCGAGGGGCGGCTCTCCCCCACAGGCCCAATCCCTCCATTGTATCCCCCCATGGACCCAACCTCTAAAACCCTCCCCCACAGCCATCCGCCGCTATCATACTCCCCTTCTCCTGAGGTCCCGGCCCTCCATAGGCCCCCACAGATCCCTCCCGTATGATGGAGCCAGCGCCTAGGATGCATGTGCTCAATGACAGGAGACTCCGCACAGTATGGAGACTTACGGTGAAGAAGTCCCTCAGGAGGCCGCAGCTGCTGCTCGAAGGCGGTCGTTCCATCCTCACAATCCCGCCATCACATCCCCTGTACTTGACAACGCCACCGGATCCATAGCGTTCCGTGCACACAATGGTCGCCCCGCTGGATGACATCACAGCCTGCCAAAAAGAAGAGGGAGAGCAGCTGGTACCACATGGTGGCCTAGACTGCGGGCGTCCCCAAGGCCCACACCGCAAAAATGGAGACTCCGGGGCCCGCGCCACAGACCGGAGTGACGGAGACGCCGCGGCCACAGACCGGAGTAACGGAGACGCCGCGGCCACAGACCGGAGTAACGGAGACGCCGCGGCCACAGACCGGAGTGACGGAGACACAGACCGGAGTAACGGACACGCCGGGGCCAAAGACCGGAGTGACGGAGACGCCGGGGCCACAGACCGGAGTGACGGAGACACAGACCGGAGTAACGGAGACGCCAGGGCCACAGACCGGAGTAACGGAGACGCCGGGGCCACAGACCGGAGTAACGGAGACGCCACGGCCCGGAGTAACGGAGACGCCGGGGCCACAGACCGGAGTGACGGAGACGCCGGGGCCACGGACCGGAGTGACGGAGACGCCGGGGCCACAGACCGGAGACGCCACGGCCCGGAGTAACAGAGACACAGACCGGAGTGACGGAGACGCCGCGGCCACAGACCGAAGCGACGGAGACGCCGCGGCCACAGACCGAAGAGACGGAGACACAGACCGGAGTAACGAAGACGCCGGGGCCACAGACCGGAGTAACGGAGACACCGGGGCCACAGACCGGAGTAACGGAGACACATACCGGAGTAACGGAGACGCCGGGGCCACAGACCGGAGTAACAGAGACACAGACCAGAGCGATGGAGACGCCGCGGCCACAGACCGGAGTAACAGAGACGCCGCGGCCACAGACCGGAGTAACGGAGACACAGATAGGAGTAACGGAGACGCCGGGGCCACAGACCGGAGACGCCACGGCCCGGAGTAACAGAGACACAGACCGGAGTGACGGAGACGCCGCGGCCACAGACCGAAGCGACGGAGACGCCGCGGCCACAGACCGAAGAGACGGAGACACAGACCGGAGTAACGAAGACGCCGGGGCCACAGACCGGAGTAACGGAGACACCGGGGCCACAGACCGGAGTAACGGAGACACAGATAGGAGTAACGGAGACGCCGCGGCCACAGACCGGAGTAACAGAGACGCCGCGGCCACAGACCGGAGTAACGGAGACACAGATAGGAGTAACGGAGACGCCGGGGCCACAGACCGGAGTAACGGAGACGCCGCGGCCACAGACCGGAGTAACGGAGACGCCGCGGCCACAGACCGGAGTAACGGAGACGCCACGGCCACAGACCGGAGTAACGGAGACGCCACGGCCACAGACCGGAGTAACGGAGACGCCACGGCCACAGACCGGAGTAACGGAGACACAGACTGGAGTAACGGAGGCACCGGGGCCACGGACCGGAGTGACGGAGACGCAGGGGCCACAGACCGGAGTAACGGAGACGCAGGGGCCACAGACCGGAGTAACGGAGACGCAGGGGCCACAGACCGGAGTAACGGAGACACAGACTGGAGTAACGGAGACGCCGGGGCCACAGACCGGAGTGACGGAGATGCCGGGGCCACAGACCGGAGTAACGGAGATGCCGTGGCCACAGACCGGAGTGACGGAGACACAGACCGGAGTAACGGAGACGCCGCGGCCACAGACCGGAGTAACGGAGACGCCGCGGCCAGAGACTGGAATAAAGGAGACGCTGGGGCCACAGACCGGAGTAACGGAGACACAGACCGGAGTAACGGAGACGCCGCGGCCACAGACCGGAGTAACGGAGACGCCGCGGCCACAGACCGGAATAACGGAGACGCCGCGGCCACAGACCGGAGTAACGGAGACGCCGGGGCCACAGACCGGAGTAACGGAGACGCCACGGCCCGGAGTAACGGAGACGCCGCGGCCACAGACCGGAGTAACGGAGACACAGACCGGAGTAACGGAGATGCCGCGGCCACAGACCGGAGTGACGGAGACACAGACCGGAGTGACGGAGACGCCGCGGCCACAGACCGGAGTAACGGAGACACAGACCAGAGTAACAGAGACACAGACCAGAGTAACGGAGACGCCGCAGCCACAGACCGGAGTGACGGAGACACAGACCGGAGTGACGGAGACGCCGCGGCCACAGACCGGAGTGATGGAGACACAGACCGCAGTGACGGAGACGTCGGGGCCACAGACCGGAGCGACGGAGACACAGACTGGAGTAACGGAGACGCCGCGGCCACAGACCCGAGTAACGGAGACGCCGCGGCCACAGACCGGAGTGACGGAGACACAGACCGCAGTGACGGAGACGCCGGGGCCACAGATCGGAGTAACGGAGACGCCGCGGCCACAGACCGGAGTAACGGAGACGCCGTGGCCACAGACCGGAGTAACGGAGACGCCGGGGCCACAGACCGGAGTAACGGAGACACAGACCGGAGTAACGGAGACGCCGCGGCCACAGACCGGAGTAACGGAGACACAGACCGGAGTAACGGAGACGCCGGGGCCACAGACCGGAGTGACGGAGATGCCGGGGCCACAGACCGGAGTAACGGAGACGCCGGGGCCACAGACCGGAGTAACGGAGACACAGACCGGAGTAACGGAGACGCCGCGGCCACAGACCGGAGTAACGGAGACACAGACCGGAGTAACGGAGACGCCGCGGCCACAGACCGGAGTAACGGAGACACAGACCGGAGTAACGGAGACGCCGGGGCCACAGACCGGAGTGACGGAGATGCCGGGGCCACAGACCGGAGTAACGGAGACGCCGCGGCCACAGACCGGAGTAACGGAGATGCTGGGGCCACAGACCGGAGTAACGGAGACACAGACCGGAGTAATGGAGACGCCGCGGCCACAGACCGGAGTGACGGAGACACAGACCGCAGTGACGGAGATGCCGCGGCCACAGACCGGAGTGACGGAGACACAGACCGCAGTGACGGAGACGTCGGGGCCACAGACCGGAGTGACGGAGACACAGACCGCAGTAACGGAGACGCCGGGGCCACAGATCGGAGTAATGGAGACGCCGCGGCCACAGACCGGAGTAACGGAGACGCCGCGGCCACAGACCGGAGTAACGGAGATGCCGGGGCCACAGACCGGAGTAACGGAGATGCCGGGTCCACAGACCGGAGTAACGGAGACGCCGGGGCCACAGACCGGAGTAACGGAGACGCCGCGGCCACAGACCGGAGTAACGGAGACACAGACCGGAGTAACGGAGACGCCGCGGCCACAGACCGGAGTAACGGAGACACAGACCGGAGTAACGGAGACGCCGCGGCCACAGACCGGAGTAACGGAGACGCCGCGGCAACGGACCGGAGTAACGGAGACACAGACCGGAGTAACGGAGACGCCGCGGCCACAGACCGGAGTAACGGAGACGCCGCGGCCACAGACCGGAGTGACGGAGACACAGACCGCAGTGACGGAGACGCCGCGGCCACAGACCGGAGTGACGGAGACGTCGGGGCCACAGACCGGAGTGACGGAGACACAGACCGCAGTAACGGAGACGCCGCGGCCACAGACCAGAGTAACGGAGACGCCGCGGCCACAGACCGGAGTAACGGAGAAGCCGCGGCCACAGACCGGAGTAACGGAGACGCCGCGGCCACAGACCGGAGTAACGGAGACACAGACCGGAGTGACGGAGACGCCGGGGCCACAGACCGGAGTAACGGAGACACAGACCGGAATAAAGGAGACGCCGGGGCCACAGCCCGGAGTGACGGAGACACAGACCGGAGTGACGGAGACGCCGGGGCCACAGACCGGAGTAATTGAGACACAGCCCGGAGTGACGGAGACGCCGGGGCCACAGACCGGAGTGACGGAGACACAGACCGGAGTGACGGAGACGCCGGGGCCACAGACCGGAGTAATTGAGACACAGACCGGAGTAACGGAGACGCCGGGGCCACAGACCGGAGTGACGGAGACGCCGCGGCCACAGACCGGAGTAACGGAGACGCCGCGGCCACAGACCGGAGTAACGGAGACACAGACCGGAGTGACGGAGACGTCGGGGCCACAGACCGGAGTGACGGAGACACAGACCGGAGTAACGGAGACGCCGCGGCCACAGACCGGTGTAACGGAGACGCCGCGGCCACAGACCGGAGTAACGGAGACGCCGCGGCCACAGACCGGAGTAACGGAGACACAGACCGGAGTGACGGAGACGCCGGGGCCACAGACCGGAGTGACGGAGACACAGACCGGAGTGACGGAGACGCCGGGGCCACAGACCGGAGTAATTGAGACACAGACCGGAGTAACGGAGACGCCGGGGCCACAGACCGGAGTGACGGAGACGCCGCGGCCACAGACCAGAGTAACGGAGACGCCGCGGCCACAGACCGGAGTAACGGAGACACAGACCGGAGTAACGGAGACGCCGGGGCCACAGACCGGAGTGACGGAGACGCCGCGGCCACAGACCGGAGTAACGGAGACGCCGCGGCCACAGACAGGAGTAACGGAGACACAGACCGGAGTAAAGGAGACGCCGGGGCCACAGACCGGAGTGACGGAGACACAGATCGGAGTGACGGAGACGCCGGGGCCACAGACCGGAGTGACGGAGACGCCGGGGCCACAGACCGGAGTGACGGAGACACAGACCGGAGTAACGGAGACGCCGGGGCCAAAGACCGGAGTGACGGAGACGCCGGGGCCACAGACCGGAGTGACGGAGACGCCGGGGCCACAGACCGGAGTAACGGAGACGCCACGGCCCGGAGTAACGGAGACGCCGGGGCCACGGCCCGGAGTAACGGAGACACAGACCGGAGTAACGGAGACGCCGGGGCCACGGCCCGGAGTAACGGAGACACAGACCGAAGCGACGGAGACGCCGCGGCCACAGACCGAAGCGACGGAGACACAGACCGGAGTAAAGAAGACGCCGGGGCCACAGATCGTAGTGACGGAGATGCCGGGGCCACAGACTGGAGTAACGGAGACGCGGGGCCACAGACCGGAGTAACGGAGACACCGGGGCCACAGACCGGAGTAACGGAGACACCGGGGCCACAGACCGGAGTAACGGAGACGCCGGGGCCACAGATCGTAGTGACGGAGATGCCGGGGCCACAGACCGGAGTGACGGAGACGCGGGGCCACAGACCGGAGTGACGGAGACACCGGGGCCACAGACCGGAGTAACGGAGACACCGGGGCCACAGACCGGAGTAACGAGACACGTACCGGAGTAACGGAGACGCCGGGGCCACGGACCGGAGTAACGGAGACACAGACCGGAGTAACAGAGACGCCGCGGCCACAGACCGAAGCGACGGAGACGTCGGGGCCACAGACCAGAGCGATGGAGACGCCGCGGCCACAGACCGGAGTAACGGAGACGCCGGGGCCACAGACCGGAGTAACGGAGACACAGACCGGAGTGACGGAGACGCCGAGGCCACAGACCGGAGTGACGGAGACACAGACCGGAGTAACGGAGACGCCGGGGCCACAGACCGGAGTAACGGAGACGCCACGGCCACAGACCGGAGTAACGGAGACGCCGCGGCCACAGACCGGAGTAACGGAGACGCCGGGGCCACAGACCGGAGTAACGGAGACACCGGGGCCACGGACCGGAGTAACGGAGACACCGGGGCCACAGACCGGAGTAACGGAGACACAGACCGGAGTAACGGAGACGCCGGGGCCACAGACCGGAGTAACGGAGACACAGACCGGAGTAACGGAGACGCCGGGGCCACAGACCGGAGTAACGGAGACGCCGGGACCACAGACCGGAGTGACGGAGATGCCGGGGCCACAGACCGGAGTAACGGAGACGCCGGGGCCACAGACCGGAGTAACGGAGACACAGACCGGAGTAACGGAGACGCCGGGGCCACAGACCGGAGTAACGGAGACACAGACCGGAGTAACGGAGACGCCGGGGCCACAGACCGGAGTAACGGAGACACAGACCGGAGTAACGGAGACGCCGGGGCCACAGACCGGAGTGACGGAGATGCCGGGGCCACAGACCGGAGTAACGGAGACGCCGGGGCCACAGATCGGAGTAACGGAGACGCCGGGGCCACAGATCGGAGTAACGGAGACGCCGGGGCCACAGATCGGAGTAACGGAGACGCCGCGGCCACAGACCGGAGTAACGGAGACGCCGGGGCCACAGACCGGAGTAACGGAGACGCCGGGGCCACAGACCGGAGTAACGGAGACGCCGGGGCCACAGACCGGAGTAACGGAGACGCCGGGGCCACAGACCGGAGTAACGGAGACGCCGCGGCCACAGACCGGAGTAACGGAGACGCCGGGGCCACAGACCGGAGTAACGGAGACGCTGGGGCCACAGACCGGAGTAACGGAGACACAGACCGGAGTAACGGAGACGCCGCGGCCACAGACCGGAGTGACGGAGACACAGACCGCAGTGACGGAGACGTCGGGGCCACAGACCGGAGTGACGGAGACACAGACCGCAGTAACGGAGACGCCGCGGCCACAGACCAGAGTAACGGAGACGCCGCGGCCACAGACCGGAGTAACGGAGACGCCGCGGCCACAGACCGGAGTAATGGAGACAGACCGCAGTGACGGAGACGTCGGGGCCACAGACCGGAGTGACGGAGACACAGACCGCAGTAACGGAGACGCCGCGGCCACAGACCAGAGTAACGGAGACGCCGCGGCCACAGACCGGAGTAACGGAGACGCCGCGGCCACAGACCGGAGTAATGGAGACACAGACCGCAGTGACGGAGACGCCGGGGCCACAGATCGGAGTAACGGAGACTGTCATGATCCCAATGGCAGGGGATCACAAAAAGGACAAGCACAGATACAAACAAGCTCTAGGGCGATGGAACCTGAGCTGACCGCGACCCTGAACCTAACACACAAATAAAAGTAGCCGGGGAACGTGCCTACGATGATCCTAGACGTCTCGCTCCAGCCGAAGATCTAACTTCCCCTATCAGAAGAAACACAGACCTCTCTTGCCTCCAGAGAAATACCCCACAGCAAATAGCAGCCCCCCACATATAATGACGGTGAAATGAGAGGAAAGCACATACGTAGTATGAAAACAGTTTCAGCAAAATGAGGCCCGCTAAAGCTAGATAGCAGAGGATACAAAAGTGAACTGCGCGGTCAGCGAAAAACCCTTCAAAAAACCATCCTGAAATTACTTGAACTCATGTGCCAACTCATGGTACATGAGGAGCAATTTCAGCCCACTAGAGCAACCAGCAGCAGAGAATCACAAATCTGCAGGCTGGACTAAAAACCAAATTAAGCAAAACACAAAACAGGAAAATCCAAACTTAGCTTGTCCAGAAGGTTCTAGGAGCAGGGAGCAGAGGTAACAAGACACACTGGATACATTGATAACCGGCGAGGAAATGCCAGCAAAGCCAGGTTAAATAGGAAACTCCCATATGCTGATAGAACAGGTGGAACCCAGAAACCCAGGAAAGACAAGTCACCCAGTACCATCAGTAACCACCAGAGGGAGCCCAAAAAACAGAACTCACAACAGTACCCCCCCCTTGAGGAGGGGTCACCGAACCCTCACGAGAACCACCAGGGCGACCAGGATGAGCCCTATGAAAAGCGCGAACCAAATCATCAGCATGAACATCCGAGGCAACCACCCAAGAATTATCCTCCTGACCATAACCCTTCCACTTGACCAAATACTGGAGTTTCCGTCTGGAAACACGAGAATCCAAGATCTTCTCCACAACATACTCCAATTCTCCCTCCACCAGCACTGGAGCAGGAGGCTCAAGAGAAGGAAGAACAGGTACCTCATACTTCCGCAACAACGACCGATGAAACACATTATGAATAGCAAACGATGCCGGGAGATCCAAACGAAACGACACAGGGTTAAGAATTTCCAAGATCCTATAGGGACCGATGAACCGAGGCTTGAACTTAGGAGAAGAGACCTTCATAGGAACAAAACGAGAAGACAACCACACCAAGTCACCAACAAGAAGTCGAGGACCCAGGCGGCGACGGCGATTAGCAAACTGCTGAGCCTTCTCCTGGGACAACTTCAAATTGTCCACCACATGACTCCAAATCCGATGCAACCTATCCACCACCATGTCCACTCCAGGACAATCAGAAGGTTCCACCTGACCAGAGGAAAAACGAGGATGAAACCCCGAATTACAAAAGAAAGGAGAAACCAAGGTAGCAGAACTAGCCCGATTATTAAGCGCAAACTCGGCCAGCGGCAAAAAGGTAACCCAGTCATCCTGATCAGCAGAAACAAAACACCTTAAATAAGTTTCCAAGGTCTGATTAGTTCGTTCAGTCTGGCCATTCGTCTGAGGATGGAATGCAGACGAAAAGGACAAATCAATGCCCATCTTAGCACAGAAAGTCCGCCAAAATCTAGACACAAACTGGGATCCCCTGTCAGAAACGATGTTCTCAGGAATCCCATGCAAACGAACCACATTCTGAAAAAACAGAGGGACCAACTCAGAGGAGGAAGGCAACTTAGGCAAGGGTACCAGATGAACCATTTTAGAAAAGCGATCACACACAACCCAGATGACGGACATTTTTTGAGAGACAGGGAGATCCGAAATAAAGTCCATGGAAATGTGCGTCCAAGGCCTCTTCGGGATAGGCAAAGGTGACAACAATCCACTGGCCCGAGAACAGCAAGGCTTAGCCCGAGCACAAACCTCACAAGACTGCACAAAAGAACGCACATCCCTCGACAAGGAAGGCCACCAAAAAGACCTGGCCACCAAGTCTCTAGTACCAAATATTCCAGGATGACCTGCCAACGCAGAAGAATGAACCTCGGAGATGACTCTACTGGTCCAATTATCCGGAACAAACAGTCTCTCAGGCGGACAACGATCAGGTTTAGCCACCTGAAACTCCTGCAAAGCACGTCGCAAGTCTGGGGAGACAGCAGACAAAATCACCCCATCCCTAAGGATACCAGAGGGCTCAGAATTTCCAGGGGAGTCAAGCACAAAACTCCTAGAAAGAGCATCCGCCTTCACATTCTTTGAACCTGGCAGGTATGAAACCACAAAATTGAAACGAGAGAAAAACAGTGACCAACGAGCCTGTCTAGGATTCAGACGCCTGGCAGACTCAAGGTAAATCAAATTTTTGTGATCAGTCAAGACCACCACACGATGTCTAGCACCCTCTAGCCAATGACGCCACTCCTCAAATGCCCACTTCATGGCCAAAAGTTCCCGATTACCAACATCATAATTCCGCTCAGCCGGCGAAAACTTTCTAGAAAAAAACGCGCATGGCTTCATCACTGAGCCATCGGAGCTTCTCTGTGACAAAACCGCCCCCGCTCCAATCTCGGAAACATCAACCTCAACCTGAAAAGGGAGCGAAACATCTGGCTGACGCAACACAGGAGCAGAAGAAAACCGGCGCTTAAGTTCCTGAAAGGCCTCCACAGCCGCAGGAGACCAATTAGCAACATCAGCACCCTTCTTAGTCAAATCCGTCAAAGGCTTAACAACACTAGAAAAATTAGTTATAAAACGACGATAGAAATTAGCAAAGTCCAAGAACTTCTGTAGACTCTTAAGAGATGTAGGCTGCGTCCAGTCACAAATAGCCTGAACCTTGACGGGATCCATCTCAATAGTAGAAGGGGAAAAAATATACCCCAAGAAAGAAATCTTCTGGACTCCAAAGAGACACTTTGAGCCTTTTACAAACAAGGAATTGGCCTGCAGGACCTGAAACACCTTCCTGACCTGCTGAACATGAGACTCCCAGTCATCAGAAAAAAACAAAACATCATCCAAATACACAATCATAAATTTATCCAGATATTCACGGAAAATATCGTGCATAAAGGACTGGAAGACTGAAGGAGCATTAGAAAGTCCAAAAGGCATTACCAAATACTCAAAATGGCCCTCAGGCGTATTAAATGCGGTTTTCCACTCATCACCTTGCTTTATTCGTATAAGATTATACGCACCCCGAAGATCAATCTTAGTGAACCATTTAGCCCCCTTAATGCGAGCAAACAAATCAGTCAACAATGGCAAAGGATACTGATATTTTACGGTAATCTTATTCAAAAGACGATAATCTATACAAGGCCTCAAGGAACCATCTTTCTTGGCCACGAAAAAAAAACCTGCTCCCAAAGGGGACGAAGATGGACGGATATGTCCCTTTTCCAAGGACTCCTTAACATAATCCCGCATAGCAGTATGCTCTGGCACTGACAGATTGAACAAACGACCTTTAGGAAATTTACTGCCTGGAATTAAATTTATAGCACAATCGCAATCCCTGTGAGGAGGAAGCGAACTGAGCTTAGGCTCCTCAAAAACATCCCGATAATCAGACAAAAATACAGGAACCTCAGAAGGAGTAGATGAAGCGATAGAAATCGGAGGTGCATCATCATGAACCCCCTGACAACCCCAGCTTAACACAGACATTGATTTCCAGTCAAGGACTGGGTTATGAGTTTGTAACCATGGCAGACCAAGCACTAAGACATCATGTAAATTATACAGTACCAGGAAGCGAATCACCTCCTGATGAACGGGAGTCATACGCATGGTCACTTGTGTCCAGTACTGAGGTTTATTCATAGCCAAAGGTGTAGAGTCAATTCCCTTCAAAGGAATAGGGACTTCCAGAGGCTCCAGACTAAACCCACAGCGATTGGCAAATGACCAATCCATAAGACTCAGGGCAGCGCCTGAATCCACATAGGCATCGACGGAAATGGATGATAATGAACAAATCAGAGTCACAGACAGAATGAACTTAGACTGTAAAGTACTAATGGCAACAGACTTATCAACCTTTTTTGTGCGTTTAGAGCATGCTGATATAACATGAGCTGAATCACCACAATAAAAGCACAACCCATTTTTCCGCCTATAGTTTTGCCGTTCACTTCTAGACTGAACTCTATCACATTGCATTGTCTCAAGTGCCTGTTCAGAAGACACCGCCAAATGGTGCACAGGTTTGCGCTCCCGTAAACGCCGATCAATCTGAATAGCCATAGTCATAGACTCATTCAGACCCGTAGGCGCCGGGAACCCCACCATAACATCTTTAATGGCCTCAGAAAGGCCATCTCTGAACTTTGCAGCCAGGGCGCACTCATTCCACTGAGTAAGTACCGACCACTTCCGAAATTTTTGACAATAAATTTCTGCTTCATCTTGCCCCTGAGAGAGAGCCAATAAAGCTTTTTCAGCCTGAATCTCTTGGTTAGGTTCCTCATAGAGCAAACCCAATGCCAGAAAAAACGTATCTGCATTAAGCAACGCAGGGTCCCCTGGTGCCAATGCAAATGCCCAATCCTGAGGGTCACCCCGCAGGAAAGATATAATTATCTTGACTTGCTGAGCAGGGTCTCCAGAGGAGCGAGATTTCAAAGAAAGAAACAACTTGCAATTGTTCCTAAAATTCAGAAAACGAGATCTATCTCCAGAAAAAAACTCTGGGACAGGAATTCTAGGTTCAGACATAGGAGCATGTACAACAAAATCCTGTATATTTTGAACCTTAGTGGCAAGATTATTCAGGCTGGAAGCCAAACTCTGGACGTCCATGATAAACAGCTGAGATCAGAGCCATTCAAAGATTAAGAGGAGGAGGAAGTAGCCACGCTGCAATAAGGCTAGGCAGCAAACTCTGAGGGAAAGAGAAAGAAGAAAAAAAAAAAAAAAAAAAACTTCCTCAGACTACTTATCCTCCTACTTCAGCCAATACAATTAACACTTTGTGGGCCGGTTATACTGTCATGATCCCAATGGCAGGGGATCACTAAAGGACAAGCACAGATACAAACAAGCTCTAGGGCGATGGAACCTGAGCTGACCGCGACCCTGAACCTAACACACAAATAAAAGTAGCCGGGGAACGTGCCTACGATGATCCTAGACGTCTCGCTCCAGCCGAAGATCTAACTTCCCCTATCAGAAGAAACACAGACCTCTCTTGCCTCCAGAGAAATACCCCACAGCAAATAGCAGCCCCCCACATATAATGACGGTGAAATGAGAGGAAAGCACATACGTAGTATGAAAACAGTTTCAGCAAAATGAGGCCCGCTAAAGCTAGATAGAGGATACAAAAGTGAACTGCGCGGTCAGCGAAAAACCCTTCAAAAAACCATCCTGAAATTACTTGAACTCATGTGCCAACTCATGGTACATGAGGAGCAATTTCAGCCCACTAGAGCAACCAGCAGCAGAGAATCACAAATCTGCAGGCTGGACTAAAAACCAAATTAAGCAAAACACCAAAACAGGAAAATCCAAACTTAGCTTGTCCAGAAGGTTCTAGGAGCAGGGAGCAGAGGTAACAAGACACACTGGATACATTGATAACCGGCGAGGAAATGCCAGCAAAGCCAGGTTAAATAGGAAACTCCCATATGCTGATAGAACAGGTGGAACCCAGAAACCCAGGAAAGACAAGTCACCCAGTACCATCAGTAACCACCAGAGGGAGCCCAAAAACAGAACTCACAACAGGAGACGCCGCGGCCACAGACCGGAGTAACGGAGACGCCGCGGCCACAGACCGGAGTAACGGAGACGCCGCGGCCACAGACCGGAGTAACGGAGACATAGACCGGAGTAACGGAGACGCCGCGGCCACAGACCGGAGTAACGGAGACGCCGCGGCCACAGACAGGAGTAACGGAGACACAGACCGGAGTAACGGAGACGCCGCGGCCACAGACCGGAGTAACGGAGACGCCGCGGCCACAGACCGGAATAACGGAGACGCCGCGGCCACAGATCGGAGTAACGGAGACGCCGCGGCCACAGACCGGAGTAACGGAGACGCCGCGGCCACAGACCGGAGTAACGGAGACGCCGGGGCCACAGACCGGAGTAACGGAGACGCCGCGGCCACAGACCGGAGTAACGGAGACGCCGGGGCCACAGACCGGAGTAACGGAGACACAGACCGGAATGACGGAGACGCCGCGGCCACAGACCGGAGTAACGGAGACACAGACCGGAGTAACGGAGACGCCGCGGCCACAGACCGGAGTAACGGAGATGCTGGGGCCACAGACCGGAGTAACGGAGACACAGACCGGAGTGACGGAGACGCCGCGGCCACAGACCGGAGTAACGGAGACGCTGGGGCCACAGCCCGGAGTAACGGAGACACAGCCCGGAGTGACGAAGACGCCGGGGCCACAGACCGGAGTAACGGAGACGCCGTGGCCACAGACCGGAGTAACGGAGACGCCGGGGCCACAGCCCGGAGTAACGGAGACACAGACCGGAGTGACGGAGACGCCGCGGCCACAGAACGGAGTAACGGAGACACAGATCGGAGTGACTGAGACGCCGCGGCCACAGCCCGGAGTAACGGAGACACAGACCGGAGTAACGGAGACGCCGGGGCCACAGACCGGAGTAAAGGAGACGCCGGGGCCACAGACCGGAGTAACGGAGACACAGACCGGAGTAACGGAGACGCCGGGGCCACAGACCGGAGTAACGGAGACACAGACCGGAGTAACGGAGACGCTGAGGCCACAGACCGGAGTGACGGAGACGCCGTGGCCACAGACCGGAGTGACGGAGACGCCGTGGCCACAGACCGGAGTGACGGAGACGCCGTGGCCACAGACCGGAGTGACGGAGACGCCGTGGCCACAGACCGGAGTAACGGAGACACAGACCGGAGTAACGGAGACGCCGGGGCCACAGACCGGAGTAACGGAGACGCCGGGGCCACAGACCGGAGTAACGGAGACACAGACCGGAGTAACGGAGACGCCGTGGCCACAGACCGGAGTAACGGAGACACAGACCGGAGTGACGGAGACGCCGTGGCCACAGACCGGAGTAACGGAGACACAGACCGGAGTGACGGAGACGCCGTGGCCACAGACCGGAGTAACGGAGACACAGACCGGAGTGACGGAGACGCTGAGGCCACAGACCGGAGTAACGGAGACGCTGAGGCCACAGACCGGAGTAACGGAGACACAGACCGGAGTAACGGAGACGCTGAGGCCACAGACCAGAGTAACGGAGACGCCGCGGCCACAGACCAGAGTAACGGAGACACAGACCGGAGTGACGGAGACGCCGGGGCCACAGACCGGAGTAACGGAGACGCCGGGGCCACAGACCGGAGTAACGAAGACACAGACCGGAGTGACGGAGACGCCGCGGCCACAGAACGGAGTAACGGAGACACAGATCGGAGTGACTGAGACGCCGCGGCCACAGCCCGGAGTAAAGGAGACGCCGGGGCCACAGCCCGGAGTAACGGAGACACAGACCGGAGTAACGGAGACGCCGGGGCCACAGACCGGAGTAAAGGAGACGCCGGGGCCACAGACCGGAGTAACGGAGACGCCGGGGCCACAGACCGGAGTAACGGAGACACAGACCGGAGTAACGGAGACGCCGGGGCCACAGACCGGAGTAACGGAGACACAGACCGGAGTAACGGAGACGCTGAGGCCACAGACCGGAGTGACGGAGACGCCGTGGCCACAGACCGGAGTGACGGAGACGCCGTGGCCACAGACCGGAGTGACGGAGACGCCGTGGCCACAGACCGGAGTGACGGAGACGCCGTGGCCACAGACCGGAGTGACGGAGACGCCGTGGCCACAGACCGGAGTAACGGAGACACAGACCGGAGTAACGGAGACGCCGGGGCCACAGACCGGAGTAACGGAGACGCCGGGGCCACAGACCGGAGTAACGGAGACACAGACCGGAGTGACGGAGACGCCGTGGCCACAGACCGGAGTAACGGAGACACAGACCGGAGTGACGGAGACGCTGAGGCCACAGACCGGAGTAACGGAGACGCCGTGGCCACAGACCGGAGTAACGGAGACACAGACCGGAGTGACGGAGACGCCGTGGCCACAGACCGGAGTAACGGAGACACAGACCGGAGTGACGGAGACGCCGTGGCCACAGACCGGAGTAACGGAGACACAGACCGGAGTGACGGAGACGCTGAGGCCACAGACCGGAGTAACGGAGACGCTGAGGCCACAGACCGGAGTAACGGAGACACAGACCGGAGTAACGGAGACGCTGAGGCCACAGACCGGAGTAACGGAGACGCCGCGGCCACAGACCAGAGTAACGGAGACACAGACCGGAGTAACGGAGACGCTGAGGCCACAGACCGGAGTAACGGAGACACAGACCAGAGTAACGGAGACGCTGAGGCCACAGACCGGAGTAACGGAGACGCCGCGGCCACAGACCAGAGTAACGGAGACACAGACCGGAGTAACGGAGACGCCGCGGCCACAGACCAGAGTAACGGAGACACAGACCGGAGTAACGGAGACGCTGAGGCCACAGACCGGAGTAACGGAGACACTGAGGCCACAGACCGGAGTAACGGAGACGCTGAGGCCACAGACCGGAGTAACGGAGACGCCGCGGCCACAGACCAGAGTAACGGAGACACAGACCGGAGTAACGGAGACGCTGCGGCCACAGACCGGAGTAACGGAGACGCTGAGGCCACAGACCGGAGTAACGGAGACGCTGAGGCCACAGACCGGAGTAACGGAGACACAGACCGGAGTAACGGAGACACAGACCGGAGTAACGGAGACACAGACCGGAGTAACGGAGACACAGACCGGAGTAACGGAGACGCCGCGGCCACAGACCGGAGGGACGGAGGTGCCGGTGTTGGGATATAAGGGGGGGTGGTCACGTGAGGTCGCGGTCATGTGACGCCCCGCCCCCATATGTCCGTCACCTCTTTCTCGCCGTCCGCGCTCTGTCTATAACTCGGAGATGGTTTCCTGGTGTCACGTGACCTGGCGGTGAGTGGTTATTGGTGGAGCGGGTGCTATAGCCCGGATGTGACGTCATGCTTTCTGCGCCTCTGTTATAGTTCTAGTCACGTGGGTACCACTAGCGTATTTGTGCGACGTGTCACGTGGTGTTTGGCGGATGGGGCGGAGTTAGTACCGGAAGTGCCTGAGTGGGATGCTGAAACCTCCCCGATCGCGGCGCCGGACGGCCGGGCTATACAATGACGTCACGAGACGAAAGTGCCCGTCGTTACCGGAGAAGGCGGCTCCTCGTGTACCGGTCAGTGCCAGCGGGGTGTGGAGCGCGGGGAATCACGGGTTCCCAGTCGGACAGGAAGGAAGTTGTTTGTTTTCTCCAAGTTTTATAGCAAAAATCCGAATAATAGAAAACAAAACAGCGATGACTCCGGAGAGAGTGCGGAGGAGGAGGAGGAGTCCGGAGTGAGTGCGGAGGAGAAGGAGGAGGAGTCCGGAGTGAGTGCGGAAGAGAAGGAGGAGGAGTCCGGAGTGAGTGCGGAGGAGAAGGAGGAGGAGTCCGGAGTGAGTGAGGAGGAGGAGTCCGGAGGAGAAGGAGGAGGAGTCCGGAGTGAGTGCGGAGGAGGAGAAGGAGGAGTCCGGAGTGAGTGCGGAGGAGGAGTCCGGAGGAGAAGGAGGAGGAGTCCGGAGTGAGTGCGGAGGAGAAGGAGGAGGAGTCCGGAGTGAGTGCGGAAGAGAAGGAGGAGGAGTCCGGAGTGAGTGCGGAGGAGAAGGAGGAGGAGTCCGGAGTGAGTGCGGAGGAGAAGGAGGAGGAGTATGGAGTGAGTGCGGAGGAGAAGGAGGAGGAGTCCGGAGTGAGTGCGGAGGAGAAGGAGGAGGAGTCCGGAGTGAGTGCGGAGGAGAAGGAGGAGGAGTCCGGAGTGAGTGCGGAGGAGAAGGAGGAGGAGTCCGGAGTGAGTGCGGAGGAGAAGGAGGAGGAGTCCGGAGTGAGTGCGGAGGAGAAGGAGGAGGAGTCCGGAGTGAGTGCGGAGGAGAAGGAGGAGGAGTCCGGAGTGAGTGCGGAGGAGAAGGAGGAGGAGTCCGGAGTGAGTGCGGAGGAGGAGGAGTCCGGAGTGAGTGCGGAGGAGAAGGAGGAGGAGTCCGGAGTGAGTGCGGAGGAGAAGGAGGAGGAGTCCGGAGTGAGTGCGGAGGAGGAGTCCGAGTCCGGAGTGAGTGCGGAGGAGTCCAGAGTGAGTGCGGAGGAGGAGGAGTCCGGAGTGAGTGCGGAGGAGAAGGAGGAGGAGTCCGGAGTGAGTGAGGAGGAGGAGGAGTCCGGAGGAGAAGGAGGAGGAGTCCGGAGTGAGTGCGGAGGAGGAGGAGTCCGGAGTGAGTGCGGAGGAGGAGGAGGAGTCCGGAGTGAGTGCGGAGGAGAAGGAGGAGGAGTCCGGAGTGAGTGAGGAGGAGGAGTCCGGAGTGAGTGCGGAGGAGGAGGAGTCCGGAGTGAGTGCGGAGGAGGAGGAGTCCGGAGTGAGTGCGGAGGAGGAGGAGTCCGGAGTGAGTGCGGAGGAGGAGGAGTCCGGAGTGAGTGCGGAGGAGGAGGAGGAGTCCGGAGTGAGTGCGGGGGAGGAGGAGTCCGGAGTGAGTGCGGAGGAGTCCGGAGTGAGTGCGGAGGAGTCCGGAGTGAGTGCGGAGGAGAAGGAGGAGGAGTCCGGAGTGAGTGCGGAGGAGGAGGAGTCCGGAGTGAGTGCGGGGGAGGAGGAGTCCGGAGTGAGTGAGTGCGGAGGAGTCCGGAGTGAGTGCGGAGGAGTCCGGAGTGAGTGCGGAGGAGGAGGAGTCCGGAGTGAGTGCGGAGGAGGAGGAGGAGGAGTCCGGAGTGAGTGCGCAGGAGTCCGGAGTGAGTGCGGAGGAGAAGGAGGAGGAGTCCGGAGTGAGTGCGGAGGAGGAGGAGTCCGGAGTGAGTGCGGAGGAGGAGGAGTCCGGAGTGAGTGCGGAGGAGGAGGAGTCCGGAGTGAGTGCGGAGGAGGAGGAGTCCGGAGTGAGTGCGGAGGAGGAGGAGTCCGGAGTGAGTGCGGAGGAGGAGGAGTCCGGAGTGAGTGCGGAGGAGTCCGGAGTGAGTGCGGAGGAGGAGGAGTCCGGAGTGAGTGCGGAGGAGGAGGAGTCCGGAGTGAGTGCGGAGGAGGAGGAGTCCGGAGTGAGTGCGGAGGAGAAGGAGGAGGAGTCCGGAGTGAGTGCGGAGGAGAAGGAGGAGGAGTCCGGAGTGAGTGCGGAGGAGAAGGAGGAGGAGTCCGGAGTGAGTGCGGAGGAGAAGGAGGAGGAGTCCGGAGTGAGTGCGGAGGAGAAGGAGGAGGAGTCCGGAGTGAGTGCGGAGGAGGAGTCCGAGGAGTCCGGAGTGAGTGCGGAGGAGGAGTCCGAGGAGTCCGGAGTGAGTGCGGAGGAGAAGGAGGAGGAGTCCGGAGTGAGTGCGGAGGAGAAGGAGGAGGAGTCCGGAGTGAGTGCGGAGGAGAAGGAGGAGGAGTCCGGAGTGAGTGCGGAGGAGAAGGAGGAGGAGTCCGGAGTGAGTGCGGAGGAGAAGGAGGAGGAGTCCGGAGTGAGTGCGGAGTCCGAGGAGTCCGGAGTGAGTGCGGAGGAGGAGTCCGAGGAGTCCGGAGTGAGTGCGGAGGAGAAGGAGGAGGAGTCCGGAGTGAGTGCGGAGGAGAAGGAGGAGGAGTCCGGAGTGAGTGCGGAGGAGAAGGAGGAGGAGTCCGGAGTGAGTGCGGAGGAGAAGGAGGAGGAGTCCGGAGTGAGTGCGGAGGAGGAGGAGTCCGGAGTGAGTGCGGGGGAGGAGGAGTCCGGAGTGAGTGAGTGCGGAGGAGTCCGGAGTGAGTGCGGAGGAGTCCGGAGTGAGTGCGGAGGAGGAGGAGTCCGGAGTGAGTGCGGAGGAGGAGGAGTCCGGAGTGAGTGCGCAGGAGTCCGGAGTGAGTGCGGAGGAGAAGGAGGAGGAGTCCGGAGTGAGTGCGGAGGAGGAGGAGTCCGGAGTGAGTGCGGAGGAGGAGGAGTCCGGAGTGAGTGCGGAGGAGGAGGAGTCCGGAGTGAGTGCGGAGGAGGAGGAGTCCGGAGTGAGTGCGGAGGAGGAGGAGTCCGGAGTGAGTGCGGAGGAGGAGTCCGGAGTGAGTGCGGAGGAGGAGGAGTCCGGAGTGAGTGCGGAGGAGGAGGAGTCCGGAGTGAGTGCGGAGGAGGAGGAGTCCGGAGTGAGTGCGGAGGAGAAGGAGGAGGAGTCCGGAGTGAGTGCGGAGGAGAAGGAGGAGGAGTCCGGAGTGAGTGCGGAGGAGAAGGAGGAGGAGTCCGGAGTGAGTGCGGAGGAGAAGGAGGAGGAGTCCGGAGTGAGTGCGGAGGAGAAGGAGGAGGAGTCCGGAGTGAGTGCGGAGGAGGAGTCCGAGGAGTCCGGAGTGAGTGCGGAGGAGGAGTCCGAGGAGTCCGGAGTGAGTGCGGAGGAGAAGGAGGAGGAGTCCGGAGTGAGTGCGGAGGAGAAGGAGGAGGAGTCCGGAGTGAGTGCGGAGGAGAAGGAGGAGGAGTCCGGAGTGAGTGCGGAGGAGAAGGAGGAGGAGTCCGGAGTGAGTGCGGAGGAGAAGGAGGAGGAGTCCGGAGTGAGTGCGGAGGAGAAGGAGGAGGAGTCCGGAGTGAGTGCGGAGGAGAAGGAGGAGGAGTCCGGAGTGAGTGCGGAGGAGGAGGAGTCCGGAGTGAGTGCGGAGGAGGAGGAGTCCGGAGTGAGTGCGGAGGAGGAGGAGTCCGGAGTGAGTGCGGAGGAGAAGGAGGAGGAGTCCGGAGTGAGTGCGGAGGAGGAGGAGTCCGGAGTGAGTGCGGAGGAGAAGGAGGAGGAGTCCGGAGTGAGTGCGGAGGAGGAGGAGTCCGGAGTGAGTGCGGAGGAGGAGGAGTCCGGAGTGAGTGCGGAGGAGGAGGAGTCCGGAGTGAGTGCGGAGGAGGAGGAGTCCGGAGTGAGTGCGGAGGAGGAGGAGTCCGGAGTGAGTGCGGGGGAGGAGGAGTCCGGAGTGAGTGCGGGGGAGGAGGAGTCCGGAGTGAGTGCGGGGGAGGAGGAGTCCGGAGTGAGTGCGGGGGAGGAGGAGTCCGGAGTGAGTGCGGAGGAGGAGTCCGAGGAGTCCGGAGTGAGTGCGGAGGAGGAGTCCGAGGAGTCCGGAGTGAGTGCGGAGGAGAAGGAGGAGGAGTCCGGAGTGAGTGCGGAGGAGAAGGAGGAGGAGTCCGGAGTGAGTGCGGAGGAGAAGGAGGAGGAGTCCGGAGTGAGTGCGGAGGAGAAGGAGGAGGAGTCCGGAGTGAGTGCGGAGGAGGAGGAGTCCGGAGTGAGTGCGGAGGAGGAGGAGTCCGGAGTGAGTGCGGAGGAGGAGGAGTCCGGAGTGAGTGCGGAGGAGAAGGAGGAGGAGTCCGGAGTGAGTGCGGAGGAGGAGGAGTCCGGAGTGAGTGCGGAGGAGAAGGAGGAGGAGTCCGGAGTGAGTGCGGAGGAGGAGGAGTTCGGAGTGAGTGCGGAGGAGGAGGAGTCCGGAGTGAGTGCGGAGGAGGAGGAGTCCCGAGTGAGTGCGGAGGAGGAGGAGTCCGGAGTGAGTGCGGAGGAGGAGGAGTCCGGAGTGAGTGCGGAGGAGGAGGAGTCCGGAGTGAGTGCGGGGGAGGAGGAGTCCGGAGTGAGTGCGGGGGAGGAGGAGTCCGGAGTGAGTGCGGGGGAGGAGGAGTCCGGAGTGAGTGCGGGGGAGGAGGAGTCCGGAGTGAGTGCGGGGGAGGAGGAGTCCGGAGTGAGTGCGGGGGAGGAGGAGTCCGGAGTGAGTGCGGAGGAGGAGGAGTCCGGAGTGAGTGCGGGGGAGGAGGAGTCCGGAGTGAGTGCGGGGGAGGAGGAGTCCGGAGTGAGTGCGGGGGAGGAGGAGTCCGGAGTGAGTGAGGAGGAGGAGTCCGGAGTGAGTGCGGAGGAGTCCGGAGTGAGTGCGGAGGAGAAGGAGGAGGAGTCCGGAGTGAGTGCGGAGGAGGAGGAGTCCGGAGTGAGTGCGGGGGAGGAGGAGTCCGGAGTGAGTGCGGGGGAGGAGGAGTCCGGAGTGAGTGCGGGGGAGGAGGAGTCCGGAGTGAGTGCGGGGGAGGAGGAGTCCGGAGTGAGTGCGGGGGAGGAGGAGTCCGGAGTGAGTGCGGGGGAGGAGGAGTCCGGAGTGAGTGCGGGGGAGGAGGAGTCCGGAGTGAGTGCGGGGGAGGAGGAGTCCGGAGTGAGTGCGGAGGAGTCCGGAGTGAGTGCGGAGGAGGAGGAGGAGGAGTCCGGAGTGAGTGCGGAGGAGTCCGGAGTGAGTGCGGAGGAGAAGGAGGAGGAGTCCGGAGTGAGTGCGGAGGAGGAGTCCGGAGTGAGTGCGGAGGAGGAGGAGTCCGGAGTGAGTGCGGAGGAGGAGGAGTCCGGAGTGAGTGCGGAGGAGGAGGAGTCCGGAGTGAGTGCGGAGGAGGAGGAGTCCGGAGTGAGTGCGGAGGAGGAGGAGTCCGGAGTGAGTGCGGAGGAGGAGGAGTCCGGAGTGAGTGCGGAGGAGGAGGAGTCCGGAGTGAGTGCGGAGGAGGAGGAGTCCGGAGTGAGTGCGGAGGAGGAGGAGTCCGGAGTGAGTGCGAAGGAGGAGGAGTCCGGAGTGAGTGCGGAGGAGAAGGAGGAGGAGTCCGGAGTGAGTGCGGAGGAGAAGGAGGAGGAGTCCGGAGTGAGTGCGGAGGAGGAGTCCGAGGAGTCCGGAGTGAGTGCGGAGGAGGAGTCCGGAGTGAGTGCGGAGGAGGAGTCCGAGGAGTCCGGAGTGAGTGAGGAGGAGTCCGGAGTGAGTGCGGAGGAGAAGGAGGAAAAGTCCGGAGTGAGTGCGGAGGAGAAGGAGGAGGAGTCCGGAGTGAGTGCGGAGGAGAAGGAGGAGGAGTCCGGAGTGAGTGCGGAGGAGAAGGAGGAGGAGTCCGGAGTGAGTGCGGAGGAGGAGGAGTCCGGAGTGAGTGCGGAGGAGGGGGAGTCCGGAGTGAGTGCGGAGGAGGAGGAGTCCGGAGTGAGTGCGGAGGAGAAGGAGGAGGAGTCCGGAGTGAGTGCGGAGGAGGAGGAGTCCGGAGTGAGTGCGGAGGAGAAGGAGGAGTCCGGAGTGAGTGCGGAGGAGGAGGAGTCCGGAGTGAGTGCGGAGGAGGAGGAGTCCGGAGTGAGTGCGGGGGAGGAGGAGTCCGGAGTGAGTGCGGGGGAGGAGGAGTCCGGAGTGAGTGCGGGGGAGGAGGAGTCCGGAGTGAGTGCGGGGGAGGAGGAGTCCGGAGTGAGTGCGGGGGAGGAGGAGTCCGGAGTGAGTGCGGGGGAGGAGGAGTCCGGAGTGAGTGCGGGGGAGGAGGAGTCCGGAGTGAGTGCGGGGGAGGAGGAGTCCGGAGTGAGTGAGGAGGAGGAGTCCGGAGTGAGTGCGGAGGAGTCCGGAGTGAGTGCGGAGGAGAAGGAGGAGGAGTCCGGAGTGAGTGCGGAGGAGGAGGAGTCCGGAGTGAGTGCGGGGGAGGAGGAGTCCGGAGTGAGAGCGGGGGAGGAGGAGTCCGGAGTGAGTGCGGGGGAGGAGGAGTCCGGAGTGAGTGCGGGGGAGGAGGAGTCCGGAGTGAGTGCGGGGGAGGAGGAGTCCGGAGTGAGTGCGGGGGAGGAGGAGTCCGGAGTGAGTGCGGGGGAGGAGGAGTCCGGAGTGAGTGCGGGGGAGGAGGAGTCCGGAGTGAGTGCGGGGGAGGAGGAGTCCGGAGTGAGTGCGGGGGAGGAGGAGTCCGGAGTGAGTGCGGGGGAGGAGGAGTCCGGAGTGAGTGCGGGGGAGGAGGAGTCCGGAGTGAGTGCGGGGGAGGAGGAGTCCGGAGTGAGTGCGGGGGAGGAGGAGTCCGGAGTGAGTGCGGGGGAGGAGGAGTCCGGAGTGAGTGCGGGGGAGGAGGAGTCCGGAGTGAGTGCGGAGGAGGAGGAGGAGTCCGGAGTGAGTGCGGGGGAGGAGGAGTCCGGAGTGAGTGCGGAGGAGTCCGGAGTGAGTGCGGAGGAGTCCGGAGTGAGTGCGGAGGAGAAGGAGGAGGAGTCCGGAGTGAGTGCGGAGGAGGAGGAGTCCGGAGTGAGTGCGGGGGAGGAGGAGTCCGGAGTGAGTGAGTGCGGAGGAGTCCGGAGTGAGTGCGGAGGAGTCCGGAGTGAGTGCGGAGGAGTCCGGAGTGAGTGCGGAGGAGGAGGAGGAGGAGTCCGGAGTGAGTGCGGAGGAGTCCGGAGTGAGTGCGGAGGAGAAGGAGGATGAGTCCGGAGTGAGTGCGGAGGAGGAGGAGGAGGAGTCCGGAGTGAGTGCGGAGGAGGAGGAGGAGTCCGGAGTGAGTGCGGGGGAGGAGGAGTCCGGAGTGAGTGCGGAGGAGTCCGGAGTGAGTGCGGAGGAGTCCGGAGTGAGTGCGGAGGAGAAGGAGGAGGAGTCCGGAGTGAGTGCGGAGGAGGAGGAGTCCGGAGTGAGTGCGGGGGAGGAGGAGTCCGGAGTGAGTGAGTGCGGAGGAGTCCGGAGTGAGTGCGGAGGAGTCCGGAGTGAGTGCGGAGGAGTCCGGAGTGAGTGCGGAGGAGGAGGAGGAGGAGTCCGGAGTGAGTGCGGAGGAGGAGGAGGAGGAGTCCGGAGTGAGTGCGGAGGAGTCCGGAGTGAGTGCGGAGGAGAAGGAGGATGAGTCCGGAGTGAGTGCGGAGGAGGAGGAGGAGGAGTCCGGAGTGAGTGCGGAGGAGGAGGAGGAGTCCGGAGTGAGTGCGGAGGAGGAGGAGTCCGGAGTGAGTGCGGAGGAGGAGGAGTCCGGAGTGAGTGCGGAGGAGGAGGAGTCCGGAGTGAGTGCGGGGGAGGAGGAGTCCGGAGTGAGTGCGGGGGAGGAGGAGTCCGGAGTGAGTGCGGGGGAGGAGGAGTCCGGAGTGAGTGCGGGGGAGGAGGAGTCCGGAGTGAGTGCGGGGGAGGAGGAGTCCGGAGTGAGTGCGGGGGAGGAGGAGTCCGGAGTGAGTGCGGGGGAGGAGGAGTCCGGAGTGAGTGCGGGGGAGGAGGAGTCCGGAGTGAGTGCGGGGGAGGAGGAGTCCGGAGTGAGTGCGGGGGAGGAGGAGTCCGGAGTGAGTGCGGGGGAGGAGGAGTCCGGAGTGAGTGCGGGGGAGGAGGAGTCTGGAGTGAGTGAGGAGGAGGAGTCCGGAGTGAGTGCGGAGGAGGAGGAGTCTGGAGTGAGTGCGGAGGAGGAGGAGGATGAGTCCGGAGTGAGTGCGGAGGAGGAGGAGGAGGAGTCCGGAGTGAGTGCGGAGGAGGAGGAGTCCGGAGTGAGTGCGGAGGAGGAGGAGGAGGAGTCCGGAGTGAGTGCGGAGGAGGAGGAGTCCGGAGTGAGTGCGGAGGAGGAGGAGTCCGGAGTGAGTGCGGAGGAGGAGGAGTCCGGAGTGAGTGCGGAGGAGGAGGAGTCCGGAGTGAGTGCGGAGGAGGAGGAGTCCGGAGTGAGTGCGGAGGAGGAGGAGTCCGGAGTGAGTGCGGAGGAGGAGGAGTCCGGAGTGAGTGCGGGGGAGGAGGAGTCCGGAGTGAGTGCGGGGGAGGAGGAGTCCGGAGTGAGTGCGGGGGAGGAGGAGTCCGGAGTGAGTGCGGGGGAGGAGGAGTCCGGAGTGAGTGCGGGGGAGGAGGAGTCCGGAGTGAGTGCGGGGGAGGAGGAGTCCGGAGTGAGTGCGGGGGAGGAGGAGTCCGGAGTGAGTGCGGGGGAGGAGGAGTCCGGAGTGAGTGCGGGGGAGGAGGAGTCCGGAGTGAGTGCGGGGGAGGAGGAGTCCGGAGTGAGTGCGGGGGAGGAGGAGTCCGGAGTGAGTGCGGGGGAGGAGGAGTCCGGAGTGAGTGCGGGGGAGGAGGAGTCCGGAGTGAGTGCGGAGGAGGAGGAGGAGTCCGGAGTGAGTGCGGGGGAGGAGGAGTCCGGAGTGAGTGCGGAGGAGTCCGGAGTGAGTGCGGAGGAGTCCGGAGTGAGTGCGGAGGAGAAGGAGGAGGAGTCCGGAGTGAGTGCGGAGGAGGAGGAGTCCGGAGTGAGTGCGGGGGAGGAGGAGTCCGGAGTGAGTGAGTGCGGAGGAGTCCGGAGTGAGTGCGGAGGAGTCCGGAGTGAGTGCGGAGGAGTCCGGAGTGAGTGCGGAGGAGGAGGAGGAGGAGTCCGGAGTGAGTGCGGAGGAGTCCGGAGTGAGTGCGGAGGAGAAGGAGGATGAGTCCGGAGTGAGTGCGGAGGAGGAGGAGGAGGAGTCCGGAGTGAGTGCGGAGGAGGAGGAGGAGTCCGGAGTGAGTGCGGGGGAGGAGGAGTCCGGAGTGAGTGCGGAGGAGTCCGGAGTGAGTGCGGAGGAGTCCGGAGTGAGTGCGGAGGAGAAGGAGGAGGAGTCCGGAGTGAGTGCGGAGGAGGAGGAGTCCGGAGTGAGTGCGGGGGAGGAGGAGTCCGGAGTGAGTGAGTGCGGAGGAGTCCGGAGTGAGTGCGGAGGAGTCCGGAGTGAGTGCGGAGGAGTCCGGAGTGAGTGCGGAGGAGGAGGAGGAGGAGTCCGGAGTGAGTGCGGAGGAGGAGGAGGAGGAGTCCGGAGTGAGTGCGGAGGAGTCCGGAGTGAGTGCGGAGGAGAAGGAGGATGAGTCCGGAGTGAGTGCGGAGGAGGAGGAGGAGGAGTCCGGAGTGAGTGCGGAGGAGGAGGAGGAGTCCGGAGTGAGTGCGGAGGAGGAGGAGTCCGGAGTGAGTGCGGAGGAGGAGGAGTCCGGAGTGAGTGCGGAGGAGGAGGAGTCCGGAGTGAGTGCGGGGGAGGAGGAGTCCGGAGTGAGTGCGGGGGAGGAGGAGTCCGGAGTGAGTGCGGGGGAGGAGGAGTCCGGAGTGAGTGCGGGGGAGGAGGAGTCCGGAGTGAGTGCGGGGGAGGAGGAGTCCGGAGTGAGTGCGGGGGAGGAGGAGTCCGGAGTGAGTGCGGGGGAGGAGGAGTCCGGAGTGAGTGCGGGGGAGGAGGAGTCCGGAGTGAGTGCGGGGGAGGAGGAGTCCGGAGTGAGTGCGGGGGAGGAGGAGTCCGGAGTGAGTGCGGGGGAGGAGGAGTCCGGAGTGAGTGCGGGGGAGGAGGAGTCCGGAGTGAGTGCGGGGGAGGAGGAGTCCGGAGTGAGTGCGGGGGAGGAGGAGTCTGGAGTGAGTGAGGAGGAGGAGTCCGGAGTGAGTGCGGAGGAGGAGGAGTCTGGAGTGAGTGCGGAGGAGGAGGAGGATGAGTCCGGAGTGAGTGCGGAGGAGGAGGAGGAGGAGTCCGGAGTGAGTGCGGAGGAGGAGGAGTCCGGAGTGAGTGCGGAGGAGGAGGAGGAGGAGTCCGGAGTGAGTGCGGAGGAGGAGGAGTCCGGAGTGAGTGCGGAGGAGGAGGAGTCCGGAGTGAGTGCGGAGGAGGAGGAGTCCGGAGTGAGTGCGGAGGAGGAGGAGTCCGGAGTGAGTGCGGAGGAGGAGGAGTCCGGAGTGAGTGCGGAGGAGGAGGAGTCCGGAGTGAGTGCGGGGGAGGAGGAGTCCGGAGTGAGTGCGGGGGAGGAGGAGTCCGGAGTGAGTGCGGGGGAGGAGGAGTCCGGAGTGAGTGCGGGGGAGGAGGAGTCCGGAGTGAGTGCGGGGGAGGAGGAGTCCGGAGTGAGTGCGGGGGAGGAGGAGTCCGGAGTGAGTGCGGGGGAGGAGGAGTCCGGAGTGAGTGCGGGGGAGGAGGAGTCCGGAGTGAGTGCGGGGGAGGAGGAGTCCGGAGTGAGTGCGGGGGAGGAGGAGTCCGGAGTGAGTGCGGGGGAGGAGGAGTCCGGAGTGAGTGCGGGGGAGGAGGAGTCCGGAGTGAGTGCGGGGGAGGAGGAGTCCGGAGTGAGTGCGGGGGAGGAGGAGTCCGGAGTGAGTGCGGGGGAGGAGGAGTCCGGAGTGAGTGCGGGGGAGGAGGAGTCCGGAGTGAGTGCGGGGGAGGAGGAGTCCGGAGTGAGTGCGGGGGAGGAGGAGTCCGGAGTGAGTGCGGGGGAGGAGGAGTCCGGAGTGAGTGCGGGGGAGGAGGAGTCCGGAGTGAGTGCGGGGGAGGAGGAGTCCGGAGTGAGTGCGGGGGAGGAGGAGTCCGGAGTGAGTGCGGGGGAGGAGGAGTCCGGAGTGAGTGCGGAGGAGTCCGGAGTGAGTGCGGAGGAGAAGGAGTCCGGAGTGAGTGCGGAGGAGTCCGGAGTGAGTGCGGAGGAGAAGGAGGAGGAGTCCGGAGTGAGTGCGGAGGAGAAGGAGGAGGAGTCCGGAGTGAGTGCGGAGGAGGAGGAGTCCGGAGTGAGTGCGGAGGAGGAGGAGTCCGGAGTGAGTGCGGAGGAGGAGGAGTCCGGAGTGAGTGCGGAGGAGGAGGAGTCCGGAGTGAGTGCGGAGGAGGAGGAGGAGGAGTCCGGAGTGAGTGCGGAGGAGAAGGAGGAGGAGTCCGGAGTGAGTGCGGAGGAGAAGGAGGAGGAGTCCGGAGTGAGTGCGGAGGAGAAGGAGGAGGAGTCCGGAGTGAGTGCGGAGGAGGAGTCCGAGGAGTCCGGAGTGAGTGCGGAGGAGGAGTCCGAGGAGTCCGGAGTGAGTGCGGAGGAGGAGTCCGGAGTGAGTGCGGAGGAGAAGGAGGAGGAGTCCGGAGTGAGTGCGGAGGAGAAGGAGGAGGAGTCCGGAGTGAGTGCGGAGGAGAAGGAGGAGGAGTCCGGAGTGAGTGCGGAGGAGAAGGAGGAGGAGTCCGGAGTGAGTGCGGAGGAGGAGGAGTCCGGAGTGAGTGCGGAGGAGGAGGAGTCCGGAGTGAGTGCGGAGGAGGAGGAGGAGGAGTCCGGAGTGAGTGCGGAGGAGGAGGAGTCCGGAGTGAGTGCGGAGGAGAAGGAGGAGGAGTCCGGAGTGAGTGCGGAGGAGGAGGAGTCCGGAGTGAGTGCGGAGGAGGAGGAGTCCGGAGTGAGTGCGGAGGAGGAGGAGTCCGGAGTGAGTGCGGAGGAGGAGGAGTCCGGAGTGAGTGCGGGGGAGGAGGAGTCTGGAGTGAGTGCGGAGGAGGAGTCCGGAGTGAGCGCGGGGGAGGAGGAGGAGTCCGGAGTGAGCGCGGGGGAGGAGGAGGAGTCCGGAGTGAGCGCGGGGGAGGAGGAGTGGTCCGGAGTGAGCGCGGGGGAGGAGGAGTGGTCCGGAGTGAGCGCGGGGGAGGAGTCCGGAGTGAGCGCAGCGGGTAGTACAGTGGGTAAGTCAGCTGCGATTCTCGGGGCCGCCTTCTCCCGGCTGCAGTCACCTGTATGTGGTGGAGCCTTCTCGGTGTGTCGCAGGGTGACCTCAGCAGCTGCACTCCATAACTTTTATAATGACTCGTTTCCAGCCTCTCGCTCCGCTTGCCAGGCATCCCCCCTTTTAAAGCCTCTTGCTACCGAGCACAAAGCTTGTCGTGTCCTTGTAGATGCCTCACGGAGAGTTTTCTTGGTTGCACTTTCATCTTTATAGTTTTTTTTATTGTAGTTTTCTTATTACAATCTGGCAGACTTGGAGCTCTTCACGAGAGGTCCTCCTTCAGGCTGGCTTACTTTGAGTGATTTAGCGGATGGCCACAGGCAGTTGTTTTATTATTTTCATCACCCTTCCAGCCTCAAGCCCTCATCCACAAATCCTTCCAGTGGTTCTTGTGGAGGCAGCTCTCCGGAGCCGCTCCTCCTGGAGGAAAAGTCCTTACTGAGAGCTGGAAGAGCCGGGAAAATATGTAGACGATCCTCTTATCAAGCTGTGACTGAAGTTTATTTGGAGATTTCGCAGCAGAACAGTTTCATGGAAAGTCAGTGAGACCGAGCATGCAGGCATGAGCAGGAGTCCAGGCAGACAGACGCTGGGACGGCCATGGTGCGACCTGGCGGCAGAATGTCCGTGTTATGGCCCCGAACAACAGTGACGGGGGCTTTATATACATGATACAGACAAAGAAAGCACATTGCAGCGAAAAGGCGTATAGATGATAACCTGATACTGCAGAGAAAAGCATGGATTCAAGAGCAAAGCAATGGTGGAATGTAAATGACCTTAACCCCTTTACCCCAAACTCCATTAGCGCTGGTAACTCTCCATGATCCTCTTAGTTACTCTCAGTAATGATGTCATGAAATCTGACATAAGCCTCATTGTTCCATGACATACAGAGCTCTGCTACATCTTTTAGGCCATGTGCACACGTTGCGGATTTCCTGCGGATCCGCAGCGTTTTTTTCCCTGTGGAAATGCTGCAGATCCGCAAGTGATTTCCAGTACAATGTAAATCAATGGAAACAAAAAAATGCTGTGCTAATAATGCGGAAAACTCAGCACTGAAAACGCTGCGGATTAAAAGAAGGAGCACGTCATTTACTTGTGCGGATCTGCAGCGTTCTGCACCCAATGACTTACATTGAGTCGGGCGAAAGATCTGCGGTTTTGCTGCGAGAAACGCTGCAGATCGGGAGGGGGGAAGAGTGTGTGTGCGGAGACTGTGTGCGGGGAAGATGTGCGCGTCTGTGTGCGGGGAAGATGTGCGCGTCTGTGTGCGGGGAAGATGTGCGCATCTGTGTGCGGGGAAGATGTGCGCGTCTGTGTGTGGGGAACATGTGCGGGGAAGATGTGCGCGTCTGTGTGCGGGGAAGATGTGCGGGGAAGATGTGCGCGTCTGTGTGCGGGGAAGATGTGCGCGTCTGTGTGTGGGGAACATGTGCGGGGAAGATGTGCGCGTCTGTGTGCGGGGAAGATGTGCGAGTCTGTGTGCGGGGAAGATGTGCGCGTCTGTGTGCAGGGAAGATGTGCGCATCTGTGTGCGGGGAAGATGTGCGCGTCTGTGTGCGGGGAAGATGTGCGCGTCTGTGTGTGGGGAACATGTGCGGGAAGATGTGCGCGTCTGTGTGCGGGGAAGATGTGCGCGTCTGTGTGCGGGGAAGATGTGCGCGTCTGTGTGCGGGGAAGATGTGCGCGTCTGTGTGAGGGGAAGATGTGCGCGTCTGTGTGAGGGGAAGATGTGCGCGTCTGTGTGCGGGGAAGATGTGCGCGTCTGTGTGCGGGGAAGATGTGCGCGTCTGTGTGCGGGGAAGATGTGTTTGTGTGTGGGGAACATGTGCGGGGAAGATGTGCGCGTCTGTGTGCGGGGAAGATGTGTTTGTGTGTGTCTGCGGGGATCGCGGGGCTGTGGGGGGTCTGTGGCGGGCTGTGGGAGGTCTGTCTGCTACAGTGACAGTGAGTGACACATTAGCAAATGATGGGACAGTAGTAGTCACATCATCCGGCTAATGTGTTGAATGTAAAAAAAGACAAAAGCACAAACATACAACATGTGACAGCGCATACAAAATATGGCAGCTTCACGGATCCCTTCTCCATGGTGTCACTTATTCGTCACGTGCCTGCTCTCACACGTGACTTGGGGTTGTGCCTGCAAGGGTTAATCTATCTCCCCACTCTCCGTCCAGCATTCAACCTCTGTCCTATGCTGTAATGGGAGCATAAATCACACACCGACCCAGGCCACACACCCGCTCATACACACTGCCACCACTCATCAAATACACGGGCGATGAGTCCCGGAAATATTAATAATAATGTCTATCACTCATAAGGCTCACACACCTTAGGCTATGGATTCTTTTAGAACAGGGGTCCCCAACCTGTAGCTCGGGAGCCACATGTGGCTTGCAGTCCCAGGAATTGTGGCTCGCGACTGTCTGCCAGCTTGGTGCATTAGCTCCAGGTCTAGCAAACGGGTATAAAGAGTACATCTCAAAATTGTGAATTTTTGAGTAGCCCAGAACAGATAATCAGATCTGGGTGCACGTATACTGGTCTTAGGGGTTTAGAGATGTTTTAGGTATGGTATGCTGGAGGATGATACTACCTATTAGAGGAGGTTCTTGAAGCTGGATGCAACAGTGTGTTGGGAGTCCTTGATGGGATAATAGTGAATTGGGGCATTGTGGGAACCTCTGGATCTCGGTGTACTGCTTTGGAGTGATTTCTGTGGAAAGTTTTGGTTGTCATACCCGCAATGGTGGCTTTGGTTGACACAACTTTAAGGGGGACAGAAGCAGAATGTTGCTCGTGACCACCTCTCAGGAGCTAAATGTGGCTCGCGACCCTCTCTCAGTGCTAAATGTGGCTCTCAAGGTCAAAAAGGTTGGGGACCACTGTTTTAGAACATTCAAGGTTCAATTTGTTAAAGCTTTGTACTTTATTAACAAAAGGTTCAGTGCTTACAATAAGGAAAAGGTATAAAAATATAATAAAAAGACATACAACTTATGCAAAACAGTGTCAAAATAAACAGGAGAAAACTTACAGAAATCATCTAACTGGTAGTTGCTTTCTGCTCCCTGAGGGTAGGAAGAATGTAGATTGGATCACACCAGCTTCTCAGGCTGCCCCCATCATGTGAACACAATTCTCTGTCTGCAGCCTAAATTTATAACTTTGGTCTGAGGTCAGGTTTCTAGACCGGCCACCCAGGTTAATATCATAATTGTGGTCTGTTTGATTGGGCACGGCCGCTCTACTAATGAATATATATTCTTTTCCTCTGGAGACACTTGTGAGATGGTTCCCAGGAATAGCTAACCTCAGGCTGCAATTAGCATCTCCCCTCCAAGCACTAGGGGGTGTTAAGTGTTCCTTTCTTCTTGGCCTTAGCTAGACCTCCTGGTGAGATATGGAGACACAATTTCTACTAGTCCCAAGGAAGTACCTATTAACACCTAGGTGCGACTTGCCTTCAGGACAGATGTTACATTATCACTAGTCACACATATAACCCTAGATATATGTCACTACACACATATAGATATATATACATATTTCACCACAGCACACATAGTGGAGACGGGATTTCATAAAATCCCCTCCACTATGCGGTAACATCTGGACGCTGCGGCTGTATGCAGCGTTCAATCCGCAGCTAGTCCGGATGTAACATAGTAACATAGTAACATAGTTAGTAAGGCCGAAAAAAGACATTTGTCCATCCAGTTCAGCCTATATTCCATCATAATAAATACCCAGATCTACGTCCTTCTACAGAACCTAATAATTGTATGATACAATATTGTTCTGCTCCAGGAAGACATCCAGGCCTCTCTTGAACCCCTCGACTGAGTTCGCCATCACCACCTCCTCAGGCAAGCAATTCCAGATTCTCACTGCCCTAACAGTAAAGAATCCTCTTCTATGTTGGTGGAAAAACCTTCTCTCCTCCAGACGCAAAGAATGCCCCCTTGTGCCCGTCACCTTCCTTGGTATAAACAGATCCTCAGCGAGATATTTGTATTGTCCCCTTATATACTTATACATGGTTATTAGATCGCCCCTCAGTCGTCTTTTTTCTAGACTAAATAATCCTAATTTCGCTAATCTATCTGGGTATTGTAGTTCTCCCATCCCCTTTATTAATTTTGTTGCCCTCCTTTGTACTCTCTCTAGTTCCATTATATCCTTCCTGAGCACCGGTGCCCAAAACTGGACACAGTACTCCATGTGCGGTCTAACTAGGGATTTGTACAGAGGCAGTATAATGCTCTCATCATGTGTATCCAGACCTCTTTTAATGCACCCCATGATCCTGTTTGCCTTGGCAGCTGCTGCCTGGCACTGGCTGCTCCAGGTAAGTTTATCATTAACTAGGATCCCCAAGTCCTTCTCCCTGTCAGATTTACCCAGTGGTTTCCCGTTCAGTGTGTAATGGTGATATTGATTCCCTCTTCCCATGTGTATAACCTTACATTTATCATTGTTAAACCTCATCTGCCACCTTTCAGCCCAAGTTTCCAACTTATCCAGATCCATCTGTAGCAGAATACTATCTTCTCTTGTATTAACTGCTTTACATAGTTTTGTATCATCTGCAAATATCGATATTTTACTGTGTAAACCTTCTACCAGATCATTAATGAATATGTTGAAGAGAACCGGTCCCAATACTGACCCCTGCGGTCCCCACTGGTCACAGCGACCCAGTTAGAGACTATACCATTTATAACCACCCTCTGCTTTCTATCACTAAGCCAGTTACTAACCCATTTACACACAATTTCCCCCAGACCAAGCATTCTCATTTTGTGTACCAACCTCTTGTGCGGCACGGTATCAAACGCTTTGGAAAAATCGAGATATACCACGTCCAATGACTCACCGTGGTCCAGTCTATAGCTTACCTCTTCATAAAAACTGATTAGATTGGTTTGACAGGAGCGATTTCTCATAAACCCATGCTGATATGGAGTTAAACAGTTATTCTCATTGAGATAATCCAGAATAACATCCCTCAGAAACCCTTCAAATATTTTACCAACAATAGAGGTTAGACTTACTGGCCTATAATTTCCAGGTTCACTTTTAGAGCCCTTTTTGAATATTGGCACCACATTTGCTATGCGCCAGTCCTGCGGAACAGACCCCGTCGCTATAGAGTCACTAAAAATAAGAAATAATGGTTTATCTATTACATTACTTAGTTCTCTTAGTACTCGTGGGTGTATGCCATCCGGACCCGGAGATTTATCTATTTTAATCTTATTTAGCCGGTTTCGCACCTCTTCTTGGGTTAGATTGTTGACCCTTAATATAGGGTTTTCATTGTTTCTTGGGATTTCACCTAGCATTTCATTTTCCACCGTGAATACCGTGGAGAAGAAGGTGTTTAATATGTTAGCTTTTTCCTCGTCATCTACAACCATTCTTTCCTCACTATTTTTTAAGGGGCCTACATTTTCAGTTTTTATTCTTTTACTATTGATATAGTTGAAGAACAGTTTGGGATTAGTTTTACTCTCCTTAGCAATGTGCTTCTCTGTTTCCTTTTTGGCAGCTTTAATTAGTTTTTTAGATAAAGTATTTTTCTCCCTATAGTTTTTTAGAGCTTCAATGGTGCCATCCTGCTTTAGTAGTGCAAATGCTTTCTTTTTACTGTTAATTGCCTGTCTTACTTCTTTGTTTAGCCACATTTGGTTTTTCCTATTTCTAGTCCTTTTATTCCCACAAGGTATAAACCGCTTACACTGCCTATTTAGGATGTTCTTAAACATTTCCCATTTATTATCTGTATTCTTATTTCTGAGGATATTGTCCCAGTCTACCAGATTAAGGGCATCTCTAAGCTGTTCAAACTTTGCCTTCCTAAAGTTCAATGTTTTTGTGACTCCCTGACAAGTCCCCCTAGTGAAAGACAGGTGAAACTGTACAATATTGTGGTCGCTATTTCCTAAATGCCCAACCACCTGCAGATTTGTTATTCTGTCAGGTCTATTAGATAGTATTAGGTCTAAAAGTGCTGCTCCTCTGGTTGGATTCTGCACCAATTGTGAAAGATAATTTTTCTTGGTTATTAGCAGAAACCTGTTGCCTTTATGGGTTTCACAGGTTTCTGTTTCCCAGTTAATATCCGGGTAGTTAAAGTCCCCCATAACCAGGACCTCATCATGGGTTGCAGCTTCATCTATCTGCTTTAGAAGTAGACTTTCCATGGTTTCTGTTATATTTGGGGGTTTGTAACAGACCCCAATGAGAATTTTGTTACCATTTTTCCCTCCATGAATTTCAACCCATATGGACTCGACATCCTCATTTCCTTCGCTAATATCCTCCCTTAAAGTGGACTTTAGACAAGACTTTACATAGAGACAAACCCCTCCTCCTCTCCGATTTTTACCGGCCCGTGGACACAAACCCTTATCAGATTTTTAGAAACAAAATTAGTTGATTCCTAACTTTGCACAAGATGGCTGCTAGAGCCAACATGGCTGTTCAGTATATTATGGCTGACCATTCTCTTATAACTCTTGGTGCTCAATCTGATGCCCACTATTTGTGTCCATTGTATTTTTCTGTAGCTGCTTTTCTCTGCTCTGTCAGCCGGGCCTTTCTCTGCTGCCCTTTCAGCCGGGCCCGTCTCTGCTGCGCGGTCAGCCGGGCCCGTCTCTGCTGCGCGGTCAGCCGGGCCTTTCTCTGCTGCCCTTTCAGCCGGGCCCGTCTCTGCTGCGCGGTCAGCCGGGCCCGTCTCTGCTGCGCGGTCAGCCGGGCCCGTCTCTGCTGCGCGGTCAGCCGGGCCCGTCTCTGCTGCGCGGTCAGCCGGGCCCGTCTCTGCTGCGCGGTCAGCCGGGCCCGTCTCTGCTGCGCGGTCAGCCGGGCCCGTCTCTGCTGCGCGGTCAGCCGGGCCCGTCTCTGCTGCGCGGTCAGCCGGGCCCGTCTCTGCTGCGCGGTCAGCCGGGCCCGTCTCTGCTGCGCGGTCAGCCGGGCCCGTCTCTGCTGCGCGGTCAGCCGGGCCCGTCTCTGCTGCGCGGTCAGCCGGGCCCGTCTCTGCTGCGCGGTCAGCCGGGCCCGTCTCTGCTGCGCGGTCAGCCGGGCCCGTCTCTGCTGCGCGGTCAGCCGGGCCCGTCTCTGCTGCGCGGTCAGCCGGGCCCGTCTCTGCTGCGCGGTCAGCCGGGCCCGTCTCTGCTGCGCGGTCAGCCGGGCCCGTCTCTGCTGCGCGGTCAGCCGGGCCCCTTGCCGCACTGGATTTTATTATTGGGGTTTTTTACGCTAAGCCTTTGAAAAAAGAGGAAAAAAGCAGCCAAACACGAAACCAACTTCAGCCTCGTCCCGATGTTTGGGTTTTTGTCTCCGGTGAGGAGGAACCTGCTTTCTGATGGTGCCGCTCTCTCTGTGCTACTCCGGAGAGAAGGAAACTGTGGCTGACGTGCTGGCAATCACCGTGGCTCACAGCAAGGAATGTACTTGTGAGGGTGAAGGGAGAGCGAGGGGACAAGGGGAGAGGACAGTAATATCACATATCAGGTGTTTCGCCATTTTGTTCTTCCTCTGGAGGTCGGTGCTGTTCTTGACTTCACTTCAGATCTTACTTTTCTCGTGTGATTCTTTGTTGTTGTTTTTTTTATTTCTGCAGCCCATCCTCTAGTGACTCCAGAGGTGAACCGCACACCCTTAACCTGGCGTCTCCTATGGAGAGAGAGAGTCAGAGGATTCTGTCCGTGGAGCTGCAAGATATTGCCCAGGAGGTGAGAAGCCTTGTTACATATGGGCAGTGTTGGACCTTAGGCGCGGGCAGTAGTGTCACAAGCTGGGATGATGGACCCTAGACTAAGGCAGTGATGACATTGGCAGGAGTACTGGACCCTAGGCTGGGCAGTGGTGGTGCGGCAGTGGTGGTGGACCCTAGGCCAGTCAGTGGTGATGTGGGCAGGGGTATTGGACCTTCGGCCGGGCAGTGGTGGCTGGGGTATTGGACATTAGGTTGGGCAGTGTGTTGCAGGCAGAGGTGGTGGACCCTAGTCTGGGCAGTGGAGGCACAGGCAGGGGTGGTGGACACTTGGTGCAGGCAGAGCTGACATGGGCATAAGTGCTTGACCATAGGACAGGCAGTGGTGATGGACACTTTGCCGGGCAGTGGTGGTGGTCCCTTGTTGCGGGCAGGGGTGGTGGACCCTAGGCTGGGCAGTGGTGGTGGACAGTCAGTGGTGACGTGGGCAGGGGTATTGGACATTAGGCCGGGCAGTAGTGGTGCAGGCAGTGGTGGTGAGGGCAGGAGTGCTAGACTCTAGGCCGAGCAGTAGTGGCGCGGGCAGGTGGATCCTTGGCTGGACAGTGGAGGTGGTCCCTAGGAGCGGGCAGGGGTGGTGGACCCTTGGCCAGGCAGTGGAGGTGGTCCCTAGGTGCGGGCAGGGGTGGTGGACCCTTGGCTGGGAAGTGGTGGCAGAGGCTGGGGTGGTGGACTGTAGGTGCGGGCAGGGGTGCTGAACCCTAGGCGCAGGCAGAGGTGACACAGGTAAAAGAATTGGACCATTGGTCGGGCAGTAGTGGCACAGGATGGGGTGGTGGACCCTAGGCGCAGGGAGTGGTGGCGGACACTTGGCCAGGCAGTGGTGGTGGTCCTTTGTCGTGGACAGGGGTGGTGGACCCTAGGCGCAGGCAGGGGTGGTGGACCCTTGGCCGGGCAGTAGTGGCACAGGCTGGGGTGGTGGACCCTAGGCGCAGGCAGTGGTGGTGGACACTTGGCCGGGCAGTGGTGGTGGTCCTTTGTCATGGACAGGGGTGGTGGTCCTTTGTCGTGGACAGAGGTGGTGGACCCTAGGCGCAGGCGGGGGTGGTGGACCCTAGGCGCAGGCGGGGGTGGTGGACCCTAGGCGCAGGCGGGGGTGGTGGACCCTAGGCGCAGGCGGGGGTGGTGGACCCTAGGCGCAGGCGGGGGTGGTGGACCCTAGGCGCAGGCGGGGGTGGTGGACCCTAGGCGCAGGCGGGGGTGGTGGACCCTAGGCGCAGGCGGGGGTGGTGGACCCTAGGCGCAGGCGGGGGTGGTGGACCCTAGGCGCAGGCGGGGGTGGTGGACCCTAGGCGCAGGCGGGGGTGGTGGACCCTAGGCGCAGGCGGGGGTGGTGGACCCTAGGCGCAGGCGGGGGTGGTGGACCCTAGGCGCAGGCGGGGGTGGTGGACCCTAGGCGCAGGCGGGGGTGGTTGTCCCTTGGCCGGGCAGTAGTGGCGCAGGCAGTGGTGGTGGACACTTGTCTGGGCAGTGGTGGTGGTCCCTTGTCGCGGACAGGGGTGGAGGGCCCTAGGCGCAGGCAGTGGTGGCAGTCGGGGAGCTCACCGATACACATACGATGTCAGACTTTGTATATCGGGTCCCCAGGGTTCGGCGTCCCCGGCACAGTACATGCACCAGTAGATCCCGGGTGTGGATGGGTCGGGGGCTGCCTGTCGTCGTCGTCTTGGTTGTCGCTCTTCTCACTGACGGCTCTATCATTTTGCAGGTTGAGCAGCTTCAGGTGAAGACGCCTCCATGTGAGCGGTATGAACACTTTCTGTCATGCCTGTGAATACTATAGACTGTGATGAGCGTGCAGAGATGAGCGGGATGAGTGACATGTCAGACGTGCCGCGGCCTGGGCTCGCGTAGAGGATCTGGTACTGCGTGCAGCCATCGGCCTCATCTAGAAGAGCGGGAGAATTTCTCCCCTCGTCATCACAGTCACGTCTGACGGCCGCAGCTATTAACCATGTAGAGAACTGCGAGGCCAGATCGGCACGGCGCCTCCGGCTGAGGCTTTCATTTGCTCTCCCATAGACTTGAATGGTGGTCTCATCCGGTGTCTGTGCTCTCCATAGACTAACATTGGTGGTGGTGCGGTCTGTCATGGAGCGCACAGGAGCTGAACGTACCGTGGTGTGAATGAGTCCCAGCAGACACCTCCGGGCTTCTCTGTAGGAGGGAATTCCCTTAACCCTTAGAGGGAACCCGTCACCAGGTTTTGCCATATAATCTACGGCCACCACCTTTCAGCCCTGTGTCACAGCATCCTAATATATAGAGCATATAAGCCGCCCTGCGAAACAAAAGCAGCTGTTATTACACTCCCCTAGGGGCGGTCTGGTCCGGCGGGCGTGTGGTCTTTAGATTCCAACCATTTTGTGTGGATGAACCGTCCCTACGATTTCCACGCAGGCTCCTCCATCGCTCCTGCGCATGCACGCGTTTCTGCACGGCTGAGAGAGGAGGAAAGCACTGCGGTGCGCCTGAGCTAGCGCTCTATGAGCTTTCACTGCGCATGCGCACTTCTCTATACTTTATATAATTTACACAATCTGATTATCTCTCGATGTTAAAATTAACCTTCCCTTATAATTATAGTGTGTTCATGTCTTTGTCAGTGGGCAAAGTTACAAAATCAGCAAGGGATCAAATACTTATTTCCTTCACTAAATTTGAGACACTGGAGGGACGGGCAGAGGCGTGTGTGTATAGGGTGTATATGTGAGACACTGGAGGGACGGGCAGAGGCGTGTGTGTGTATAGGGTGTATATGTGAGACACTGGAGGGACGGGCAGGGGCATGTGTGTGTATAGGGTGTATATGTGAGACACTGGAGGGACGGGCAGGGGCGTGTGTGTGTATAGGGTGTATATGTGAGACACTGGAGGGACGGGCAGGGGCGTGTGTGTGTAGGGTGTATATGTGAGACACTGGAGGGACGGGCAGAGGCGTGTGTGTGTATAGGGTGTATATGTGAGACACTGGAGGGACGGGCAGGGGCGTGTGTGTGTATACTGTGTATATGTGAGACACTGGAGGGACGGGCAGGGGCGTGTGTGTGTATACTGTGTATATGTGAGACACTGGAGGGACGGGCAGGGGCGTGTGTGTGTATACGGTGTATATGTGAGACACTGGAGGGACGGGCAGGGGCGTGTGTGTATAGGGTGTATATGTGAGACACTGGAGGGACGGGCAGGGGCGTGTGTGTGTATAGGGTGTATATGTGAGACACTGGAGGGACAGGCAGAGGCGTGTGTGTATAGGGTGTATATGTGAGACACTGGAGGGACGGGCAGAGGCGTGTGTGTGTATAGGGTGTATATGTGAGACACTGGAGGGACGGGCAGAGGCGTGTGTGTATAGGGTGTATATGTGAGACACTGGAGGGACGGGCAGGGGCGTGTGTGTGTATAGGGTGTATATGTGAGACACTGGAGGGACGGGCAGAGGCGTGTGTGTGTATAGGGTGTATATGTGAGACACTGGAGGGACGGGCAGGAGCGGGTGTGTATAGGGTGTATATATGAGACACTGGAGGGACGGGCAGGAGCGGGTGTGTATAGGGTGTATATATGAGACACTGTAGGGACGGGCAGGAGCGTGTGTGTGTATAGGGTGTATATGTGAGACACTGGAGGGACGGGCAGGGGCGTGTGTGTATAGGGTGTATATGTGAGACACTGGAGGGACGGGCAGGGGCGTGTGTGTGTATAGGGTGTATATGTGAGACACTGGAGGGACGGGCAGGGGCGTGTGTGTATAGGGTGTATATGTGAGACACTGGAGGGACAGGCAGGGGCGTGTGTGTAGGGTGTATATGTGAGACACTGGAGGGACAGGCAGGGGCGTGTGTGTGTGTAGGGTGTATATGTGAGACACTGGAGGGACGGGCAGGAGCGGGTGTGTATAGGGTGTATATGTGAGACACTGGAGGGACGGGCAGGGGCGTGTGTGTATAGGGTGTATATGTGAGACACTGGAGGGACGGGCAGAGGCGTGTGTGTATAGGGTGTATATGTGAGACACTGGAGGGATGGGCAGGAGCGGGTGTGTATACGGTGTATATATGAGACACTGGAGGGACGGGCAGGAGCGGGTGTGTATAGGGTGTATATATGAGACACTGGAGGGACGGGCAGGAGCTGGTGTGTATAGGGTGTATATGAGACACTGGAGGGATGGGCAGAGGCGTGTGTGTGTATAGGGTGTATATGTGAGACACTGGAGGGACGGGCTGGGGCGTGTGTGCATAGGGTGTATATGTGAGACACTGGAGGGACGGGCAGGAGCGGGTGTGTATAGGGTGTATATGTGAGACACTGGAGGGACGGGCAGGAGCGGGTGTGTATAGGGTGTATATGTGAGACACTGGAGGGACGGGCAGGGGCGTGTGTGTATATGTGAGACACTGGAGGGACGGGCAGAGGCGTGTGTGTATAGGGTGTATATGTGAGACACTGGAGGGACGGGCAGGAGCGGGTGTGTATAGGGTGTATATATGAGACACTGGAGGGACGGGCAGGGGCGTATGTGTATATGTGAGACACTGGAGGGACGGGCAGAGGCGTGTGTGTATATGTGAGACACTGGAGGGACGGGCAGAGGCGTGTGTGTGTATAGGGTGTATATGTGAGACACTGGAGGGACGGGCAGAGGCGTGTGTGTGTATAGGGTGTATATGTGAGACACTGGAGGGACGGGCAGGAGCGGGTGTGTATAGGGTGTATATGTGAAACACTGGAGGGACGGGCAGGGGCGTGTGTGTGTGTAGGGTGTATATGTGAGACACTGGAGGGACGGGCAGGGGCGTGTGTGTGTATAGGGTGTATATGTGAGACACTGGAGGGACGGGCAGGGGCGTGTGTGTGTATAGGGTGTATATGTGAGACACTGGAGGGACGGGCAGGGGCGTGTGTGTGTATAGGGTGTATATGTGAGACACTGGAGGGACGGGCAGGAGCGGGTGTGTATAGGGTGTATATGTGAGACACTGGAGGGACTGGCAGGGGCGTGTGTGTGTATAGGGTGTATATGTGAGACACTGGAGGGACGGGCAGAGGCGTGTGTGTGTGTAGGGTGTATATGTGAGACACTGGAGGGACGGGCAGAGGCGTGTGTGTGTGTAGGGTGTATATGTGAGACACTGGAGGGACGGGCAGGGGCGTGCGTGTATACTGTGTATATGTGAGACACTGGAGGGACGGGCAGGAGCGGGTGTGTATAGGATGTATATGTGAGACACTGGAGGGACAGGCAGGAGCGGGTGTGTATAGGGTGTATATGTGAGACACTGGAGGGACGGGCAGGAGCGGGTGTGTATAGGGTGTATATGTGAGACACTGGAGGGACGGGCAGGAGCGGGTGTGTATAGGGTGTATATGTGAGACACTGGAGGGACGGGCAGGGGCGTGTGTGTGTATACGGTGTATATGTGAGACACTGGAGGGATGGGCAGAGGCGTGTGTGTGTATAGGGTGTATATGTGAGACACTGGAGGGACTGGCAGGGGCGTGTGTGTGTATACGGTGTATATGTGAGACACTGGAGGGATGGGCAGAGGCGTGTGTGTGTATAGGGTGTATATGTGAGACACTGGAGGGACGGGCAGGGGCGTGTGTGTATAGGATGTATATGTGAGACACTGGAGGGACGGGCAGGAGCGGGTGTGTATAGGGTGTATATGTGAGACACTGGAGGGACGGGCAGGGTGTGTGTGTATAGGGTGTATATGTGAGACACTGGAGGGATGGGCAGAGGCGTGCGTGTATAGGGTGTATATGTGAGACACTGGAGGGACGGGCAGAGGCGTGTGTGTATAGGGTGTATATGTGAGACACTGGAGGGACGGGCAGAGGCGTGCGTGTATAGGGTGTATATGTGAGACACTGGAGGGACGGGCAGGAGCGGGTGTGTATAGGGTGTATATGTGAGACACTGGAGGGACGGGCAGGGCGTGTGTGTATAGGGTGTATATGTGAGACACTGGAGGGACTGGCAGGGGCGTGTGTGTGTATAGGGTGTATATGTGAGACACTGGAGGGACGGGCAGAGGCGTGTGTGTGTGTAGGGTGTATATGTGAGACACTGGAGGGACGGGCAGAGGCGTGTGTGTGTGTAGGGTGTATATGTGAGACACTGGAGGGACGGGCAGGGGTGTGTGTGTGTATAGGATGTATATGTGAGACACTGGAGGGACAGGCAGGAGCGTGTGTGTGTATAGGGTGTATATGTGAGACACTGGAGGGACGGGCAGGAGCGTGTGTGTGTATAGGGTGTATATGTGAGACACTGGAGGGACGGGCAGGGTGTGTGTGTGTATAGGGTGTATATGTGAGACACTGGAGGGACGGGCAGAGGCGTGCGTGTATAGGGTGTATATGTGAGACACTGGAGGGATGGGCAGAGGCGTGTGTGTGTGTAGGGTGTATATGTGAGACACTGGAGGGACGGGCAGGGGCGTGTGTGTATAGGATGTATATGTGAGACACTGGAGGGACAGGCAGGGTGTGTGTGTATAGGGTGTATATGTGAGACACTGGAGGGATGGGCAGAGGCGGGTGTGTATAGGGTGTATATGTGAGACACTGGAGGGACGGGCAGGGTGTGTGTGTATAGGGTGTATATGTGAGACACTGGAGGGACGGGCAGGGGCGTGTGTGTGTGTAGGGTGTATATGTGAGACACTGGAGGGACGGGCAGGAGCGTGTGTGTGTAGGGTGTATATGTGAGACACTGGAGGGACGAGCAGAGGCGTGTGTGTGTGTAGGGTGTATATGTGAGACACTGGAGGGACGGGCAGAGGCGTGCGTGTATAGGGTGTATATGTGAGACACTGGAGGGATGGGCAGAGGCGTGCGTGTATAGGGTGTATATGTGAGACACTGGAGGGACAGGCAGGGGCATGTGTGTGTATAGGGTGTATATGTGAGACACTGGAGGGACGGGCAGGGGCGTGTGTGTGTATAGGGTGTATATGTGAGACACTGGAGGGACGGGCAGAGGCGTGTGTGTGTATAGGGTGTATATGTGAGACACTGGAGGGACGGGCAGGGGCGTGTGTGTGTATAGGGTGTATATGTGAGACACTGGAGGGACGGGCAGGGGCGTGTGTGTGTATAGGGTGTATATGTGAGACACTGGAGGGACGGGCAGAGGCGTGTGTGTATAGGGTGTATATGTGAGACACTGGAGGGACGGGCAGAGGCGTGTGTGTGTATAGGGTGTATATGTGAGACACTGGAGGAACGGGCAGAGGCGTGTGTGTGTGTATAGGGTGTATATGTGAGACACTGGAGGGACGGGCAGAGGCGTGTGTGTGTGTAGGGTGTATATGTGAGACACTGGAGGGACGGGCAGGAGCGGGTGTGTATAGGGTGTATATGTGAGACACTGGAGGGACGGGCAGGAGCCGGTGTGTATAGGGTGTATGTGTGAGACACTGGAGGGAAGGGCAGGAGCCGGTGTGTATATGTGAGACACTGGAGGGACTGACAGGAGCGGGTGTGTATAGGGTGTATATGTGAGACACTGGAGGGACGGGCAGGAGTGGGTGTGTATAGGGTGTATACGTGAGACACTGGAGGGACAGGCAGGAGCGTGTGTGGATAGGGTGTGTGTCACGGATCCCTTCTCCGTGGTGTCACTTATTCGTCACGTGCCTGCTCTCACACGTGACTTGGGGTTGTGCCTGTAAGGGTTAATCTATCTCCCCACTCTCAGTCCAGCATTCAACCTCTGTCCTATGCTATAATGGGAGCATAAATCACACACCGACCCAGGTCACACACCCGCTCATACACACTGCCACCACTCATCGAATACACGGGCGATGAGTCCCGGAACTTATAATACTAATAAAAATATGTCTATCACTCATAAGGCTCACACACCTTTAGGCTATGGATTCTTTAGAACATTCAAGGTTCAACTTGTTAAAGTTTTATACTTTAATAGCAAAAAGTTCAATGCTTACAATAAGAAAAAGGTATAAAAATATGATAATAAAAACATACAACTTATGCAACAATGTCAAAATAAACAGGATAAACTTACAGAAATCATCTAACTGGTAGTCTGCTTTCTGCTCCCTGAGGGGCGGTGAATAGAGTTGGTGGAACACACCAGCTTCTCAGGCTGCCCTCACATGTGAACACAATTCTCTGTCTGCAGCCTAAATTTATAAGACACGTGTGAGATGGTTCCCTGGGTTAGCTTCCCTCAGGCCCAATTTAGCATCTCCCCTCCAAGACTTCAGAGGTGCCAAATGTTACTTTTCTTCTTGGTCCTAGCTAGACCTCCTGGTGAGATATGGAGACAGAAGTTCTACTATTCCCAAGGAAGTACCTATTAACACCTAGGTGCGACTTGCCTTCAGGACAGATGTTACATTATCACTAGTCACACATATAACCCTAGATATATATCCCTACACATATATATATATATATATATATATATATATATATATTTCACCACAGTGTATATGAGACACTGGAGGGACGGGCAGGGGCGTGTGTGTGTATATGAGACACTGGAGGGCCGGGCAGGGGCCTGTGTATATGTGAGACCCAGAAGGGGTTGGCAGGAGCGGGTGTGTATAGGGTGTATATGTGAGACACGAGCAGGGACGGGCAGGGTGTGTGTGTATAGGGTGTATATGTGAGACACTGGAGGGACGGGCAGGGGCGTGTGTGTGTATACGGTGTATATGTGAGACACTGGAGGGACGGGCAGGGGCGTGTGTGTGTATACGGTGTATATATGAGACACTGGAGGGACGGGCAGGGGCGTGTGTGTATACGGTGTATATGTGAGACACTGGAGGGACGGGCAGGGGAGTGTGTGTATACGGTGTATATATGAGACACTGGAGGGACGGGCAGGAGCGTGTGTGTATACGGTGTATATATGAGACACTGGAGGGACGGGCAGGGGTTTGTGTGTATATATGAGACACTGGAGGGACTGGCAGGAGTGTGTGTGTATAGGGTGTATATTTGAGACACTGGAGGGACGGGCAGGGGCGTGTGTGTATACGGTGTATATATGAGACACTGGAGGGACGGGCAGGGGTTTGTGTGTATATATGAGACACTGGAGGGACGGGCAGGGGCGTGTGTGTATACGGTGTATATATGAGACACTGGAGGGACGGGCAGGGGTTTGTGTGTATATATGAGACATTGGAGGGACGGGCAGGGGCGTGTGTGTATACGGTGTATATATGAGACACTGGAGGGACGGGCAGGGGCGTGTGTGTATACGGTGTATATGTGAGACACTGGAGGGACGGGCAGGGGCGTGTGTGTATAGGGTGTATATGTGAGACACTGGAGGGACGGGCAGGGGCGTGTGTGTATAGGGTGTATATGTGAGACACTGGAGGGACGGGCAGAGGCGTGTGTGTATAGGGTGTATATGTGAGACACTGTAGGGACGGGCAGGGGCGTGTGTGTATACGGTGTATATGTGAGACACTGGAGGGACGGGCAGGGGCGTGTGTGTATACGGTGTATATGTGAGACACTGGAGGGACGGGCAGGGGCGTGTGTGTATAGGGTGTATATGTGAAACACTGGAGGAACGGGCAGGGGCGTGTGTGTATAGGGTGTATATGTGAGACACTGGAGGGACGGGCAGGGGCGTGTGTGTATACTGTGTATATGTGAGACACTGGAGGGACGGGCAGGGGCTTGTGTGTATACTGTGTATATGTGAGACCCAGGAGGGGTTGGCAGGGGCGTCGTGCGACCCTGCAGGAATGTTGCACGGGTGTGATGTTGGGTGTGACCTTGCTCTTCTTTTCCAGCACAGGTATCTGGTCCGTACCCAGCAGACTGAGCCCCACAACCTTCGGTAACGATCCAGGTAAGAATGGTGGCTCGGATTGTGAGTTGGGGGGTCGTCACTTGTGGTTTTTACATGTACGGCCATGCTTCTTTCTGCAGATCTCACAGAGTCGTCTACTATTCTGCCCATCTGCCCGGATGGCCCGTCTCACGCCTGCCCCACTTTAAAGCCAGCGCCCAAGGAGGAGGTGGGCTGGGGCCTGGTTCCACTTTTCCACAGCGTGCGCTCCAAGTTAGAGAGCTTTGCTGAAATCTTTCTCACTCCAGTAAAGAGTCGAAAAGACGCCCCAAGCTTGGAGAATGGCAGCCATACTGGTGCCGCAGACCATCTGGAGAATTCCGCCTCTGCGGAGGTGTCCCGAGGCCCTGACGTGCCGTCTGCCCTGTCCCCTGCGCACTCCAGGGTAAAGAAAGAGTGTAGCCTTAATGACATGTCTTCTGCATCGTCACATGGAGACGACACGACACCCAACCGTCCGTCCCAACCACAGAGAGCCGCTCCCGATCCCATGCCGCCATCCACATTGTGTCGCCCTCCCCTGCAGCGCTACTTGTCCTGTCCATCACCACCTCCTGCAAAGCTGAAGCGAAGGCAGAGCCTTGATACGACGGACTGTACCGTGGAGCCATGTCCCTGCCGGCGGAGAAGACACAGCCTGGGATCACTCGAAGAGTGCCACTCATTGATTCCTTTCTCCTTGTCCTGCCTTCGTAAGGAGAATCATCCCTCTGTCCTGAGGCTGGCGCTGTGCCCGCCGGGTGATGTGCGGAGCTCTGTGCATAGGTAAGAGGCTGCGGGATGGGTGGTCAGAGTCTGCATGTAGGACATGAGTGGTAGCCATCCAGTGCGGAGGCCGTGGCTCGCTGCTCCGGTCATCCCTCAACCACAGCCAGTTCACTCCTTCCCTCCCTCTTTCATTCCCTGTGTTGTCTTGGTTCCATCCACAGTGAGGGGTCTCCTACGGGCCGTTACCTGGACAAAGATAGAGTGCAGGGCCTCAGTGAGGCTGAGCACCAGGTAACAGCAGATTCTGCCTTCAAGGTGAGAGTTGGGTCGAATCACAGAGGAGAGGAAATGTCAGGCGAGACTGTACAAACCTCATTTCATCTTTTCCAGAGTCCAGAAAATCGATCTTCTAAAGAGAACAAAGTGTCTAACATCCAGATAAGGAAGCGGACGCAGAGACCGGAGGAGAAGCTGACGCCGCTGGGTCTCCCAAAACGAGTCCGGTAGGGGCTGACAGTTCAGTTTAATATCCTTTGAGTGCACTAGCACGCCCTCAATGCTCACTCGGGGGTATGTTTGCTGGCTCAAGGGTACGTGTGTGCTCGCTCGAGGGTATGTGTGTGTGCTCGCTCGAGGGTGTGTGTGTGCTCGCTCGAGGGTGTGTGTGTGCTCGCTCGAGGGTATGTGTGTGGTCACTCGAGAGTATGTGTGTGCTCGCTCGAGGGTGTGTGTGTGTGCTCGCTCGAGGGTGTGTGTGTGCTCGCTCGAGGGTGTGTGTGTGCTCGCTCGAGGGTGTGTGTGTGCTCGCTCGAGGGTGTGTGTGTGCTCGCTCGAGGGTGTGTGTGCTCGCTCGAGGGTGTGTGTGTGTGTGCTCGAGGGTGTGTGTGGTCACTCGAGGGTGTGTGTGCTCGCTCGAGGGTGTGTGTGTGCTCGCTCGAGGGTGTGTGTGTGCTCGCTCGAGGGTGTGTGTGTGTGCTCGAGGGTGTGTGTGTGGTCACTCGAGGGTGTGTGTGTGCTCACTCGAGGGTATGTGTATGTGGTCATTCGAGGATGTGTGTGTGCTCGCTCAAGGGTATGTGTGCTCGCTCGAGGGTATGTGTGTGGTCACTCGAGGGTATGTGTGTGTGCTCGAGGGTGTGTGTGTGGTCACTCGAGGGTGTGTGTGTGTGCTCGCTCGAGGGTGTGTGTGTGCTCACTCGAGGATATGTGTATGTGGTCATTCGAGGGTATGTGTGTGCTTGCTCGCTCGAGGGTGTGTGCTCGCTTGAGGGTATGTGTGCTCATGTGTATGTACATTCTCGTGTTTGTGTTTGCTCAGTCGAGTATGTGTATTCTAGCATGTATGTGTGCTCGCTTGTGTAAGTAGACACTTGTGTGTATGCGCGTTCTCATGTCTGTGTTCATTTGTATGTGCACTCTTGTTGTGTATGCATGCTCATTTGTGTACACGTCTGTGTGCATTCGTGTGTATGTGCGCGCGCTTGGGTATGCATGTACACACTCGTGTGTGTGTGTGTGTGTGTGTGTGTGTGTTCTTGTCACGGGTGTCGTGCAGATCCCACCACTGTCACCAGTTTGTCAAGGGGATGCAACTCTGCTGCCTCCAATTGTCAAGACAATTATGCAGTTGACTGATGAGTGATGGACGAGGCCGCGGCGGCTTCCACTACTAAGTCGGTTATTGGGGAAGTCACAGTGAGCGTATGGTGTATACACCTCCGACTCCAACACATGGAATATATAGAGACACACATACACCTCCACAGTAACAAAAAGCTACTGGCTGCCACCATTGATTTATACAGACCGTTTGGACGCCGGTGCGGTTTACAAGAGGAACAGCTCTTTTAACCCCTTAGTGCCTGTGCCAAATTTTTGATTTCTGACCAGTGTCCGTTTGTGTTAACAGCTCTGGAATGCTTAAAACAAATCCCGGGGATTTTGAGATTCTTTTTTCGTGGCACACTATAATGTATGATAATGGTAAATTTAGGCCAATGTGTTTGTTTATTAAAAAAAAAAATCAGAAATTTGACAAAAATGTAAAGACATTTGCAATTTTCAAACTTTGAATAATTATCCCTTTAATCCAGATAGTCTTACCTCAGAAAACATTAATAACATTTCCCTCATGTCGGCTTTTTTTTTTCTATCAATTTTTTTATTTAAAAAATCCAAATTATAAAAAAGTTGAATATAAGTTCCAGAATGATCCAGATTTCCCGGTGCAGGTTTTTCATGAAGTAACAGTGTTAATCAATATCCCCCATCCCTCATGCCGGCTTTACATCAGCGCCATTTGTAACATGTTATTTTGTTAGGTTTAACAATGTAGGAGCAACTTTTTTTTTTTCAAGGAAATATACAAAACCTATTTATCTCTATCGCGTCATTGGGGACACAGGAAGCCATTGGTGTAAGCTGCTGCCACTAGGGAGAAAAAGGTTATCCCCTCCCCCGCAGTGCACGCCCCACCGGCCGGCACTAGGATAATCCGTGGAGCTTCGTGTCAGGCGGCGGTGGACGCGGGTCCACGGATACAGCGTGAGCAGTCACCACTGTACTCCCACGTAGAGACTATGGGTACGGCGGGTACTGCGACCCCCGTATGCTCATGTGCCTATCCAGCAGGACCCTATCCCCAACACATCGGTCCTGTCTCCTACCTACTGGCCCACCAGTCTGTCAGTGTCAGGAGGCATGGACGTCCCACATCCCAAGAGGCTCAGACATCCAATGAAGGTCTGGATGGAGAGGGACATCTCCCTTTCTTCTCTCTGTCAGGTGCCCAGAGGTGTCAGGGGTGAAGATCCGGAAAAAGAAGATAAAAACGAAGAAAATCGGAACGATGAAGATAATGAAAAGGTGGATGAAGATCACCAAAGAACATGGAGTTTTACTGTCCCCCGACCCCCCCTAGTTTTTTTTTTATTGTTAGTTTGTACTAGAGGGGCCTTCCTTTTGGGTATAGACCGTTTTTGGTCTATATGGGGCCAGTTTTCTCTTTCATTCTGGGTTACCTGACGGCTAGTCTGGGCCTCCACGCTGCCCTCCCGTCTTGGGGGGCCTCAGTTATAAATTTAGGCCCCGGCTTCAGCGCGGCCAATCTCCAGCAGTTGGCTCCGCCTCCTCTGCTTCTTCAGGTGGGCTTTTCTCCCGCCCGTCGATAGCACACCCTCCCCTACTGTTTCTGGCTGTTGGCTCCGCCCCTTCATCTTGGACGTGCACATGTCCTAGGCATCGCCGTCTCGCCCTTCTCTTGTTTGCGGCAGCTAGCTCCGCCCACTTCTCCATGGATAGCTCTGCCTTCAGCCTCACCGAGTGGGCTTTTGAAATAACGCCCCTCTTCTCTCCTGCGCACGCTTTCTCCCTGCGCGCCCTCCTCTTCCTTCCTGTGGTTGCCATTTGACGGCCTCGCGTCCCGGAAGGTGGCATCCCTGCAGGGAACTCGCTCATCTCCACGATTATCCTGGTTGTCTCCTGGAGACCTGCGTCTTCCTGTGACTAGCTCTGCTCTGCAGACTGACACTCTCCTCAGCAGACCTTCTGGCATGAGTGGGTCTGCTTCTCATCATGCCTAACCCTAGAGGAGAGCGCTCTCGCCCTCCTGCCTCCTCTTCTTCCTCTGCTCTTGTCAGACACTTTGTTTACACCACATGTCATTGCAATCTCCCTTCAGGCCAGTCCTCTCCCCTCTGTCAGGACTGCAGCTGCCTCCCCACCACTGCTACCCAGTCCCCTCCCCTCTGTCAGGACTGCAGCTGCCTCCCCACCACTGCTACCCAGTCCTCTCCCCTCTGTCAGGACTGCAGCTGCCTCCCCACCACTGCTACCCAGTCCTCTCCCCTCTGTCAGGACTGCAGCTGCCTCCCCACCACTGCTACCCAGTCCTCTCCCCTCTGTCAGGACTGCAGCTGCCTCCCCACCACTGCTACCCAGTCCTCTCCCCTCTGTCAGGACTGCAGCTGCCTCCCCACCACTGCTACCCAGTCCTCTCCCCTCTGTCAGGACTGCAGCTGCCTCCCCACCACTGCTACCCAGTCCTCTCCCCTCTGTCAGGACTGCAGCTGCCTCCCCACCACTGCTACCCAGTCCTCTCCCCTCTGTCAGGACTGCAGCTGCCTCCCTACCACTGCAACGCAGTCCTCTCCCCTCTGTCAGGACTGCAGCTGCCTCCCCACCACTGCTACCCAGTCCTCTCCCCTCTGTCAGGACTGCAGCTGCCTCCCCACCACTGCTACCCAGTCCTCTCCCCTCTGTCAGGACTGCAGCTGCCTCCCCACCACTGCAACGCAGTCCTCTCCCCTCTGTCAGGACTGCAGCTGCCTCCCCACCACTGCAACGCAGTCCTCTCCCCTCTGTCAGGACTGCAGCTGCCTCCCCACCACTGCTACCCAGTCCTCTCCCCTCTGTCAGCACTGCAGCTGCCTCCCCACCACTGCTACCCAGTCCTCTCCCCTCTCTCAGGACTGCAGCTGCCTCCCCACCACTGCTACCCAGTCCTCTCCCCTCTGTCAGGACTGCAGCTGCCTCCCCACCACTGCTACCCAGTCCTCTCCCCTCTGTCAGGACTGCAGCTGCCTCCCCACCACTGCTACCCAGTCCTCTCCCCTCTGTCAGGACTGCAGCTGCCTCCCCACCACTGCTACCCAGGAGTCTCTTTGCCCCAGGAGAGTGTGGGCTACCTCTCTGTTGCAGTCGGTCACGGACCTCACCATGGTTTCGCAGTCCTTGGTGTCCATCCTTGACAGATTTTCCCTTCCTACCTCCGCCGTTACTAGCGGATCGCTGGAGTCTCCGGCTGTGCCTACCTTCAGGAGCTGTAATAGATCTAGGTGGAAACGTCGCTCTAGTTCTTCCTCCCGCTCCCTGTCTCCTCCTGACTTCTACCGATGGACATCTTTTTCCTGGTCCTCTTCCCTGGAGTCTGCCATGCCAGTTTTGGATGAACTGTCTGAGGATTACTCAGACCCAGACTCTCACCGGGCCTCTAATAGGAGAGACATAGTTCAGAGCCTCATTGTGGCTGTCAACCAGACGTTTAACATTAAGGAGACCACTATGGAACCTGCAGAACAGGCGGTTTCATTTAGACTGTTGAGACCAGCTCCTAAAGTCTTTGCCCCTCATAGCGAATTTGAGTAGGTACTTTCCAAGGAACGGGATAACCCAACCAACCGCTTTCAAAGAGGGAAGCGTACCTGCATCCTATATCCCTTCTCCCCTGAGCTCACTGACTGGACCACTTCTCCGACTGTGGCCCTCCGGTTTCCTGACTATCCACCAATAGAGTCCTCCCTCTTCCACATGGAACTTCTCTCAATGACAGGCTCATAGTCCTTTTCAAGGTCAGCCTTTGAAGCGGCCGCCACGTCATTGTGCCCTGCGTTTGCCTCCACCTGGGTGGCAAAGTCCATAACGGCATGGGCTAATCCGCTCCGTCAGGGCGTTCTTTCTGGAGTCTGCCTGGAGGAATTGGCCCACCTCGAGGACCAAATTGCTCATGTAGGGAAGTACATGGTATCCGCTTCACTGGACTCTGCTGCATGTGCTGCTCAGGCGTCTAGCAATAGAGTGGCCATCCGAAGGACCATTTGACTTAATGCGTGGCAGGCAGACTTATCCTCCAAAGAAGTCCCTTACCAACTTGCCTTTCCAGGGTTCCCGTCTGCTTGGCTCCAAGCTGGACCAAATTATTAAGGCCACCGGAGGGAAGAGCGCTCTCCTTCCTCAGGCCAATGTTTCCCTCTGACAAAGGAGTTCTCCCACCAAGAGAAGTCGAGTCCAGAGACAAGTGGCAGGTCCTCCAACTTCAGAGATCTAAGGGCAGTGGAGGAGGCCCTTCTTAAAGCAGACAACCTAGTCACTAGCTGTCATGTCAGGGTATATTCGGGCAACATCACCACCGTAGCCCACCTCAGACATCAGGGGGGCATGAAGTTCGACAGCTTCAAGATCGTATCTAGCCGAATATTTTGTTGGGCTGAAAAACATCTCTCCCTGACAGAAGTCCATTTAAAAGGGTCCTCCAACCGCCAGGTAGATTTCCGGAGTCACCAGGACATACAGCCGGGGGAATGGAGCCTGAACCAGGGAATCTTCCAGATGCTGGTAGCAAGATGGGGTCTGCCAGAGATCGACTTATTCGCCTCAGCCCAAAATACACAGGTCGAAACCTATTTCTCCCTGAACCCCAGGGACAAGTCCAGGGGAGTAGATGCCTTCGCTCAGAAGTGGAGCTTCCAGTTAGCCCATGCGTTTCCTCCATTTACGATGCTGGCAAAGACCTTCAGAAGATCCGAGAGATCAGGCACCAACCATCCTAGTCGCTCCAGTGTGGCCAAGAAGGAGCTGGTTCAACCTTCTCATCAATCTCCAGATGGTCCAGTTCAGTGACCACTGAGAACCGACCTTCTCTCGCTGTTATGGACTGACCTGGTTGGATTAGTGATATTGCAACCACTAGGGGCAGTGCGCAGGAATCGTGGTCAAGGAAGCCAGAGGTCGTTAACCAGGAGCAGCAGGTGGAAGGAAGCTTGACTAAAGGCAGGTAGCTCAATAGTCACACAAGGAACTGAGAGCAAGGCCAGGGTTAAATAAGGTGTGAAATCAGAATAAGCCAACAAGAAACTCAGGGAGGAGACATCAGCAACAACATAGGTTCAAGTATTTGGATAAACACGGAACTGTCCATCGAGCTGAATATCTCAGAAGGAAGGGCTGCTGACTGGTGCACAGGAGCTGCTAGATCCGAATCCTGACACTCGCAGGGACCTCTGCGTCATCCGGATCCTCAAAAGCTGAGATTAGCGGCTTGGTTACGGAAGCCCAGCTATTGCGTGCAAAGGGCCGTTTAGACAAAGTAATTTCCACATTACAAAAGTCCAGGAAACCAGTCACCAATGCCATTTATAACAGTGTGACCATTCCTAATGTACCAGATCCATTCCGCCCTAATATTTCGCAAATTCTGGAGTTAGACCTCAAGCCTAGCACCTTGAAGGTTCAGGTCTCAGCCCAGAGCTCTGTATTCGATCAGGACTTGGCCAACCATCACTGGATTAAAAGGTTCACGGTGTCAGCCCTCAGACTACATCTCAGGATTTAGAAATCATATAAAAAAGTGGTGTGAATAAACCAAATTACAAATGGAATGTATTAAAAGAATATTTGTATTGTAGGTAATTAAGATCAATACCAAGAACAAAAGGTAAAAAAAATATATACAGTTTACAACAGAGTTGGCTACAATTCCTATTACAAATACCTTGTAACATTGCTCCATCTTGTGGCTAACTCGTGTGTGTGTGTGTGTGTGTGTGTGTGTGTGTGTGTGTGTGTGTATATATATATATATATATATATATATATATATATATATACCCTGAAAGACAAGGCCTGCAAAACCTTCTATGCCATCCGAAGGACACTCTACCATCTGAAGCCACCAGTGAGGGTCTGGCTAAAAATCTTCGACTCCATCATCGCCCCAATCCTCCTGTATGGCAGCGAAGTCTGGGGTCCTCACACCTATCCAGACTGGTCAAAGTGGGATTCCAGTCCAACAGAAATATTGCACCTGGAATTCTGCAAGCATCTTCTCCAGGTCCATCGGAGCACCTCCAACAGTGCCTGTCGGGCCGAGCTGGGCAGATTCCCTCTACACCTAACAGTTCTAAAGAGGGCGCTGTCATTCCGGGCTCACCTGCATAGGAGCAATCCAAGCTCCCATCACCATAAAGCCCTGATACATGAAGGTGAAACAGAAAAACCAGAACCCTCGGAACAGCCCAGCCAAACCCAACCGGACCAGAACACCAATCACAACAACCTGACAAAAGCCGGAATCAGGAAGATGGCAGATGAAGGCCAGGAGAGGTATGTCAGTGACTGTAAGAATGATATCAACAGCTCACAGAAACTGACCATGTACCGGAGCCTACAGAGAGACTACAGACTGGCGCCATATCTGGAGAAACTCCCAGACCCCAGAGACCGCCAGATCCTGAGCCGATATAGACTCAGCGCCCACAGTCTGGCCATCGAATGTGGCCGACACAGGCAGAGCTACAAGCCCAGGGAGGAAAGACTGTGCCAACACTGTGACCAGGAGGCCATAGAGGACGAAACCCACTTCCTGCTACACTGCTCCAAATACTCAGCAGTGAGGGACACTCACTTCAAGAGACTCTCACATCTCTTCCCAGACTTCATCACCATGAAGGAGGAAGAGAAAACATATATCCTGCTGGGAGAAGAAGAGAGAGCGGTGGAGATAGCAGCGCTGTATGTGAGCGAATGTCATAGACTGCGAGAAAGAGAACTATGATGCCATGGACTATAGCCCCCAACCTGGACCTGCCCCATCCACCTCCCCTATGCCATGGACTATAGCCCCCACAATGGACCTGCCCCATCCACCTCCCCTATGCCATGGACTATAGCCCCCACCCTGGATCTGCTCCCATCCACCTCCCCTATGCCATGGACTATAGCCCCCACCCTGGATCTGCTCCCATCCACCTCCCCTATGCCATGGACTATAGCCCCCACAATGGATCTGCCCCCATCCACCTCCCCTATGCCATGGACTATAGCCCCCCACAATGGATCTGCCCCATCCACCTCCCCTATGCCATGGACTATAGCCCCCACCCTGGACCTGCCCCATCCACCTCCCCTATGCCATGGACTATAGCCCCCACAATGGACGTGCCCCATCCACCTCCCCTATGCCATGGACTATAGCCCCCACACTGGATCTGCCCCATCCACCTCCCCTATGCCATGGACTATAGCCCCCACAATGGATCTGCCCCATCCACCTCCCCTATGCCATGGACTATAGCCCCCACCCTGGACCTGCCCCATCCACCTCCCCTATGCCATGGACTATAGCCCCCACAATGGATCTGCCCCATCCACCTCCCCTATGCCATGGACTATAGCCCCCACAATGGATCTGCCCCATCCACCTCCCCTATGCCATGGACTATAGCCCCCACACTGGATCTGCCCCATCCACCTCCCCTATGCCATGGACTATAGCCCCCACAATGGATCTGCCCCATCCACCTCCCCTATGCCATGGACTATAGCCCCCACAATGGATCTGCCCCATCCACCTCCCCTATGCCATGGACTATAGCCCCCACAATGGATCTGCCCCATCCACCTCCCCTATGCCATGGACTATAGCCCCCACAATGGATCTGCCCCCATCCACCTCCCCTATGCCATGGACTATAGCCCCACAATGGATCTGCCCCCATCCACCTCCCCTATGCCATGGACTATAGCCCCCACAATGGATCTGCCCCCATCCACCTTCCCTATGCCATGGACTATAGCCCCCACAATGGATCTGCCCCATCCACCTCCCCTATGCCATGGACTATAGCCCCCACAATGGATCTGCCCCATCCACCTCCCCTATGCCATGGACTATAGCCCCCACAATGGATCTGCCCCCATCCACCTCCCCTATGCCATGGACTATAGCCCCCACAATGGATCTGCCAACATCCCCACAGTTCCTATCCCTATTGCCTTTATACACTTACTTTGGCAAAATTGATGTGTATTTGGTCCTGACAATAAAGCTTCTTTGAATCTTGAATGAATATATGTATGTATGTATGTATATGTGTATGTATATGTGTGTGTGTATGTATATATGTGTGTGTGTATATATGTGTGTGTGTATGTGTGTGTGTGTGTATATGTGTGTGTGTGTGTATATGTGTGTGTATATGTGTGTGTGTGTGTATATGTGTGTATATGTATGTGTGTGTGTGTGTGTGTGTGTGTGTATATGTGTGTGTGTGTATATGTGTGTGTGTGTGTATATATGTGTGTGTATATATGTGTGTGTATATATATATATATAGATTGTGGCCCGATTCTAACGAATCAGAGACGCGGGATGTCTACGTCCTTTATGACATCATCGTCGCTGATTGGTCGAGGCCTGGCGGCCTCAACCAATCAGAGACGCGGGATTTCCAGGACAGAGAGACAGACATACGGAAAAAAAACCTTAGACAATTATATATATAGGTTTTGGTAGTTATCTTAATTAACTTTTTAATAAAAATATTCTTTTAATACATTCCATTTGTAATTTGGTTTATTTACACCTTTTTTTATGATTTCCATGTTTCACGTAAAAGAATGTTTCCTCCTACACATGCCAAAGCTAAGAGCTTGAACTCCACCATCTCCAATCTGTTGGCCACGGAAATGCTGCCTTTCCTCCTACAGTTTCCGAAAGTTGATGGCCATCACAGTCCCCCAGTACCAGTTGCTCCGTCACCAATACTTCTCTAAGAAAACTGTGCGTGTGCTACACCAGCATGTCGCCGACAACATCACCCTTTCCCTGAAAAAATCTTATGTCTGCCAGTGTGCATTTCACCACAGACACATGGCCAAGGGCGTTACATCTCGCTGAAAGGGCACTGGGTGACTCTGGTGGCTGTGGGAGCAGGCACTGCTCCACAAGTCTGGGAATCCCTAAGGCTTGCAGGACAAACCTCTACTTTTAACACTTCCTCCACTGCTTCTTCCTCCTCTATCTTCTCTAGGGCCTCCACCTGTGCCCTCAACCTCTGCCTTAATTAGACACGCATTCCAACAGTGTAGAGCGAATCCACCAACACCTCAGTACTGTACAACAAGGGCTCACTGCAATCAGTGTTCAAATTGACTGATCTCCAAGGCATATTATACAGCTGAAGAGTTGTGGACCGGTATCCAGGCCGAGTTAGAGCAATGACTGCCTCCACTAAACCTGGAGCCAAGGAAGGCCGTGTGCGATAACGGTGCAAACCTGGTGACGGCCCTATGTCCGTGGCAACCTCACGCACGTACCTTGCGTGGCTTACGTCCTCAGCCTGGTAGAACAGGAATTTCTACACAACTATCCTGGCCTTGATGCGCTGCTGCAGAAAGCACGGTTGCTGTGTACTCACTTCTGGCGATCGCACCCCGCAGGTCATCGACTTGTATCGCTACAGAGGTTTTTCGGCCTACCGGTTAACTGTTTGATATGCAATGTGCCGACATGGTGAAATTCCACTCTACACATGTGGCAGCAGCGATGAGCCCTGGTGCAGTATGTCCTTTTGCATTGCCTGGGCCATCGTAGTACGGCCGTGATGCATATCACGCTGCGTGAGTGGGCACAGGTGAAGGACCTCTGCACCCTTCTGCATAGTTTTGAAATGGCTACCGAGATGGTTAGTGCTGAAGCCGCCGTCATCAGCATCACCATTCCGGTCATCTATATGATATATATATTCTGCGTGAGGAGGTGGTGGTCCCAGAGGAAGCGTTGGAAGCTGAGGAGGATGTGGAAGGGATAACAATATCTCAAATATCCGGACTAACGTTGCACAGGCGGGTACCATGGGAGGGTGGCTTACAAGGGGGGGGTCATGGTACCTGACAAACTCTTAGTGAAGATGCAGGATCCGAGAAACAAATTGAAGAGGATGGAGTGATGGACGTGCAACAGTCAGGAGATGAGGAGGATAATGATACGTTCTCTGTTTTCTGTGCTTTGACAGAGGATGCAACCTTGAGTGTTACACTCCACCAACACAGCATGTACTTGGACCTCATGGAAGCGCCTTACACATGAGCGCCTTCTTGCTGCACTATCTTCAATACGATGCCTGTATTCTTAGGATTGGATGTTGTGCTGAATACTGGATTACCACCGTTAGATCCACAGTACAAGAGCAAATTTAGCCAGATACTCCCCCCCGAGAAATGGATGCGTACATGCTGTATCAAAATACAATAAAAATACCAACACAATAACAAAAAATGCCTGGCTGCCACCACCAATAATGTATACAGGCTGATTGGACACCCCTTACAGTTAGTGTATGGCTTCAGAGGAGCGGTTTACAGAGCAAGGGGAACAGAGATATTACATTTATATACAGCTCTGGCAAAAATTAAGAGACCACTGCAAAATGTTCAGTTTGTCTCATTTTTCTCTATATTTTTGAGTAAAATGTAAATTTTATTCTATAAACTACTGACATGTCTCCGAAGTTCCAAACAATAAATTTTGTATTTTCTGAAAATGAGATATGGTCTAATTAACAAAAAAATGCATTACTTGCAGACTTCAAATAATGCAAAGAAAACAAGTTCATAATCATTTAGAAACAACAATACTAATGTTTTACCTCAGGAAGAGTTCAGAAATCAATATTGTGTGGAATAACCATGATTGTTAATCCCGGCTTTCCTGCGTCTTTGCAGCTTTCCACCAGTCTGTCACACTGCTCCTGGGTGGCCTTATGCCGCTCCTGGTACAATAACGTCAGCAGTTCTTCTTTGTGTGATGGCTTGTGACTCTCCATCTTCCTGATCACATTCCAGAGGTTTTCAATGGGGTTCAGGTCTGGAGATTGGGCGGCCATGACAGGGATGTGATGTGGTGGTCCTTCACCCACACCTTGATTGACCTAGCTGTGTGGCATGGCGCATTGTCCTGATGGATAAACCTGTCCTCAGAGTTGGGGAACATTGCCTGAGCAGAAGGAAGCAACTGTGTTTCCAGAATAACCTTGTATGTGGCTAATTCATAAATCCTTCACAAAGATTAACCTGCCCAATTCCAGCCTTGGGGTGACATTTTCTTATGCATTTTAATTTTTATCTGACAGTGTACGTACACTCGTGTGTGTGTGTGTGTATGTACATACTCTCGTGTGTGTACTTTCTTGTGTGTGTGTGTACTGTTGTGTACTTTATTGTGTGCGTACACGTGTGTGTATGTACATATTCTCTCGTGTGTACGTTCTTGTGTGTTTGTTCTCTCGAGTGTGTGCGTACACTTGTGTGTATGTCCATACTATCTTGTGTGTGTGCGTACACTCGTGTGTACACTTGTGTGTATGTACATACTCTCTCGTGTGTGTACTGTCGTGTGTGTGTGTACACGTGTGTGTGTGTGTACGTTCTTGTGTGTGTGTTTGTATTCTCGTGTGTCTGCGTACACTTGTGTGTATGTACATACTCTCTTGTGTGTGTGTGTACTGTGGTGTGTGTACACTCGTATGTGTAGACTTTGTATGTACATACTCTCTCGTGTGTGTGTGTGTACTCTGTGGTGTGTGTACACTTTGTATGCACATACTCTCTCGTGTGTGTGTATGTACGTACTCTCGTGTGTGTGTGTGTGTGTGTGTACACTCGTGTGTATGTACATACTCTCTTGTGTGTGTGTGTGGACTCTGGTGTGTGTGTGTACACTCGTATGTGTAGACTTTGTATGTACATACTCTCTCGTGTGTGTGTGTGTACTCTGTGGTGTGTGTACACTTTGTATGCACATACTCTCGTGTGTGCACGTTCTTGTGTGTTTGTACTGTCGTGTGCGTACACTCGTGTGTGTACGTTCTTGTGTGTGTTTGTACTCTCGTGTGTCTGCGTACACTTGTGTGTATGTACATACTCTCGTGTGTGTACTCTGTTGTGTGTGTGTACTCTGTCGTGTGCGTACACTCGTGTGTATGTACATACTCTCTATGTGTGTGTGTACTCTGGTGTGTGTGTGTGTGAACACTTTGTATGCACATGCTCTCTCGTGTGTGTGTGTGTGTACACTCTGGTGTGTGCGTACACTCGTGTGTATGTACATACACTCGTGTGTGTGTATTCTGTACGTGTGTGTGTGTGTGTGTGTACACTCGTGTGTGTACACTTTGTATGCACATGCTCCCTCGTGTGTGTATGTTCCTGTGTGTTTGTACTCTCGTGTATGCGTGGTCTCTCTCCCCTATTTCCATTGTGTGTTTGTACTCTTGTGTGTGTGTGTACACTTGTGTGTATGTACATACACTCGTGTGTGTACTCTGGTGTGTGTGTGTGTGTGTGTGTGCACACTTTGTATGCACATGCTCTCTCGTGTGTGTGTGTGTGTACTCTGGTGTGTGTGTGTATGTACGTACTCTCGTGTGTGTGTGTGTACACTCGTGTGTATGTACATACTCTCGTGTGTGTGTGGACTCTGGTGTGTGTGTGTACACTCGTGTGTGTACACTTTGTATGCACATGCTCTCTCGTGTGTGTGTGTGTACTCTGGTGTGTGTGTGTGTACTCGTGTGTATGTACATACTCTCGTGTGTGTGTGTGGACTCTGGTGTGTGTGTGCACTCGTGTGTGTACACTTTGTATGCACATGCTCTCTGGTGTGTGTGTGTGTACTCGTGTGTATGTACATACTCTCGTGTGTGTGTGGACTCTGGTGTGTGTGTGTGTGCACTCGTATGTGTACACTTTGTATGCACATGCTCCCTCGTGTGTGTACGTTTCTGTGTGTGTTTGTACTCTCGTGTGTGCGTGGTCTCTCTCCCCTATTTCCATTGTGTGTTTGTACTCTTGTGTGTGTGTGTACACTTGTGTGTATGTACATACTCTCGTGTGTGTGTGTACACTTTGTATGCACATGCTCTCTCGTGTGTGTACACTTGTGTGTATGTACATACTCTCGTGTGTGTGTGTACTCTGGTGTGTGTGTACACTTGTGTGTATGTACATACTCTCGTGTGTGTGTGTACACTTTGTATGCACATGCTCTCTCGTGTGTGTGTACTCTGGTGTGTGTGCACACTCGTGTGTATGTACATACTCTGGTGTGTGTGTACTCTGGTGTGTGTGTACACTCGTGTGTGTACACTTTGTATGCACATGCTCTCTCGTGTGTGCACGTTCCTGTGTGTTTGTACTCTGTCGTGTGCGTGGTCTCTCTCCCCTATTTCCATTGTGTGTTTGTACTCGTGTGTGTGTGTGTGTGTACACTTGTGTGTATGTACATACTCTCGTGTGTGTGTGTGTGTGTGTGTACACTTGTGTGTATGTACATACTCTCGTGTGTGTGTACACTTTGTATGCACATGCTCCCTCGTGTGTGTACTCTGGTGTGTGTGCACACTCGTGTGTATGTACATACTCTTGTGTGTGTGTGGACTCTGGTGTGTGAGTGTGTGCACACTCGTGTGTATGTACATACTCTTGTGTGTGAGTGTGTGTACACTCGTGTGTGTACACTTTGTATGCACATGCTCTCTCGTGTGTGCACGTTCCTGTGTGTGTTTGTACTCTGTCGTGTGCGTGGTCTCTCTCCCCTATTTCCATTGTGTTTTTGTACATAACGTGCCTTCTGTCTCCAGGTTGCAGAAGGAGGACTTCAGTCTGGAGGAGATTTACACCAATAAGAACTACCACACGCCCACAGAGAAGAGGTCGGTGCTGCTCAGCTGCTCTGGGCCGTTGTAGCCAGCAGATACTGGACGGTGACTTGTGAAACTCGCGTATTTTTTCATTTACAGAAAATTTGAGACAATATTTGAGGAGCCTATGATGAGGGACGGCGCCCTGATCTTCACTAGTCAGCGACCACTGCGGCGGATCATGATATTCAAAGATCGCACCTCTGCTCCTCGCAAGCGGAAGAGGAAGGGTAAAGTGGTGGGCCGCACCCGGAGACATCCAGCCACCAGCACAACCGACAACGTCAACTACGAACTGTTACTGCAGCACAAGCTCAAGCAACTGGAGGCTGCACTGCAAGAAGACTCGTCCGATCCATGAGCTCCGTCCTCACATGTAACCCCAATAAATGATGTAAGCTAATGTCTGGTGTCCTGTACCCAAAGCCACGAGTCACTGGTGCCCAGGACTGGCACCTCTATAATCAGTGCCGGGAGGCGGGGAGGACGCACTCCATGGACAGAAAGCATCTGATCACACCATATCAGGGCAGAAGAATAGGGAGCGCAGCTCTGGGGTATAATACAGGAGGTAACTCGGGATCAGTAATGTAATGTATGTACACAGTGACTGCACCAGCAGAATAGTGAGTGCAGCTCTGGGGTATAATACAGGATGTAACTCAGGATCAGTAATGTAATGTATGTACACAGTGACTGCACCAGCAGAATAGTGAGTGCAGCTCTGGGGTATAATACAGGAGGTAACTCGGGATCAGTAATGTAATGTATGTACACAGTGACTGCACCAGCAGAATAGTGAGTGCAGCTCTGGGGTATAATACAGGGGGTAACCCAGGATCAGTAATGTAATGTATGTACACAGTGACTGCACCAGCAGAATAGTGAGTGTGGCTCTGGGGTATAATACAGGAGGTAACTCAGGATCAGTAATGTATGTACACAGTGACTGCACCAGCAGAATAGTGAGTGCAGCTCTGGGGTATAATACAGGAGGTAACTCAGGATCAGTAATGTAATGTATGTACACAGTGACTGCACCAGCAGAATAGTGAGTGCAGCTCTGGAGTATAATACAGGATGTAACTCGGGATCAGTAATGTAATGTACAGTGGGGCAAAAAAGTATTTAGTCAGTCAGCAATAGTGCAAGTTCCACCACTTAAAAAGATGAGAGGCGTCTGTAATTTACATCATAGGTAGACCTCAACTATGGGAGACAAACTGAGAAAAAAAAATCCAGAAAATCACATTATCTGTTTTTTTAACATTTTATTTGCATATTATGGTGGAAAATAAGTATTTGGTCAGAAACAAACAATCAAGATTTCTGGCTCTCACAGACCTGTAACTTCTTCTTTAAGAGTCTCCTCTTTCCTCCACTCATTACCTGTAGTAATGGCACCTGTGTAAACTTCTTATCAGTATAAAAAGACACCTGTGCATACCCTCAAACAGTCTGACTCCAAACTCCACTATGGTGAAGACCAAAGAGCTGTCAAAGGACACCAGAAACAAAATTGTAGCCCTGCACCAGGCTGGGAAGACTGAATCTGCAATAGCCAACCAGCTTGGAGTGAAGAAATCAACAGTGGGAGCAATAATTAGAAAATGTAAGACATACAAGACCACTGATAATCTCCCTCGATCTGGGGCTCCACGCAAAATCCCACCCCGTGGGGTCAGAATGATCACAAGAACGGTGAGCAAAAATCCCAGAACCACGCGGGGGGACCTAGTGAATGAACTGCAGAGAGCTGGGACCAATGTAACAAGGCCTACCATAAGTAACACACTACGCCACCATGGACTCAGATCCTGCAGTGCCAGACGTGTCCCACTGCTTAAGCCAGTACATGTCCGGGCCCGTCTGAAGTTTGCTAGAGAGCATTTGGATGATCCAGAGGAGTTTTGGGAGAATGTCCTATGGTCTGATGAAACCAAACTGGAACTGTTTGGTAGAAACACAACTTGTCGTGTTTGGAGGAAAAAGAATACTGAGTTGCATCCATCAAACACCATACCTACTGTAAAGCATGGTGGTGGAAACATCATGCTTTGGGGCTGTTTCTCTGCAAAGGGGCCAGGACGACTGATCCGGGTACATGAAAGAATGAATGGGGCCATGTATCGTGAGATTTTGAGTGCAAACCTCCTTCCATCAGCAAGGGCATTGAAGATGAAACGTGGCTGGGTCTTTCAACATGACAATGATCGAAAGCACACCGCCAGGGCAACGAAGGAGTGGCTTCGTAAGAAGCATTTCAAGGTCCTGGAGTGGCCTAGCCAGTCTCCAGATCTCAACCCTATAGAAAACCTTTGGAGGGAGTTGAAAGTCCGTGTTGCCAAGCGAAAAGCCAAAAACATCACTGCTCTAGAGGAGATCTGCATGGAGGAATGGGCCAACATACTAACAACAGTGTGTGGCAACCTTGTGAAGACTTACAGAAAACGTCTGACCTCTGTCATTGCCAACAAAGGATATATTACAAAGTATTGAGATGAAATTTTGTTTCTGACCAAACACTTATTTTCCACCATAATATGCAAATAAAATGATAAAAAAACAGACAGTGATTTTCTGGATTTTTTTTTCTCAGTTTGTCTCCCATAGTTGAGGTCTACCTATGATGTAAATTACAGACGCCTCTCATCTTTTTAAGTGGTGGAACTTGCACTATTGCTGACTGACTAAATACTTTTTTGCCCCACTGTATGTACACAGTGACTGCACCAGCAGAATAGAGAGTGCAGCTCTGGGGTATAATACAGGAGGTAACTCAGGATTAGTAATGTAATGTATGTACACAGTGACTGCACCAGCAGAATAGTGAGTGCAGCAAAAAATATATATACAGCTACTCCATTAGCAGGATCAGACAGTAATGTGCATTGTCTGCATGCAGTAAAGAGGGATAAGATTGCTTCTCTACTGACACTGTGCAAGCGATTGCAGTGTCAGTGCAGATTATGAGGATTTAATTTAGGCAGCACTTAAGGTAGCGTCACACTCAGCGACGCTGCAGCGATATAGACCACGAGCCGATCGCTGCAGCGTCGCTGTTTAGGTCGCTGTAGAGACGTCAAACACGGCAACACCAGAACGATGCAGGAGCGATCCAGTGACGTAACGGCGACTCACTTATCTGTTGTGAATTCTGTGGTCAAGCTCCCTCCTGTGGTCATGAGTGGTACTTCGGCTGGTTCTGTCCATGAGCTTCATCTGGTGGATGTGAGTGGTACTGCGGCTTCTGAGTTTCCTTCCTCAGGTGACGAGGTTAGGTCGTTAGGTGCTGCGCTATTTAACTCCACCTAGTTCTTTGTTCCTTGCCTCCAGTCAATGTTCCAGTATTGGCCTTGCTCTTTCCTGGATCGTCTTGTGGCCTGTCTGCTCTGCATAAGCTAAGTTCTGCTTGTGTTGCTTTTGTTTGCTATTTTTTCTGTCCAGCTTGCTATATTGGTTTTTCTTGCTTGCTGGAAGCTCTGGGACGCAGAGGAAGCACCTCCGTGCCGTTAGTCGGTACGGAGGGTCTTTTTGCGCCCTCTGCGTGGTTGTTTGTAGGTTTTTGTGCTGACCGCAAAGCTATCTTTACTATCCTCGGTCTATTCAGTAAGTCGGGCCTCACTTTGCTAATACCTATTTCATCTCTGTGTTTGTATTTTCATCTTTACTCACAGTCATTATATGTGGGGGGCTGCCTTTTCCTTTGGGGAATTTCTCTGAGGCAAGGTAGGCTTATTTTTCTATCTTCAGGGCTAGCTAGTTTCTCAGGCTGTGCCCGAGGCGCCTAGGTCTGGTCAGGAGCGCTCCACGGCTACCTCTAGTGTAGTGTGATAGGATTAGGGATTGCGGTCAGCAGAGTTCCCACGTCTCAGAGCTCGTCCTATGTTATTAGTAACTATCAGGTAACTTTGTGTGCTCTTAACCACCAGGTCCATTGTGTTTCTGAATCCCCAGTTCATAACAGTACTGGAGGCCCAAAGTACTAATGCTTCTCAATAGAGGGAAAAGAGAAGTTCTGAGACAATTTTTTTTTCTCTGCACTGTGTTTTGTCTTTCTTTTCCCCTAGACATTTGGGTGGTTCCTGACACAGGTGTAGTGATGGACATTAAAGGTCTGTCTTCTTGTGTGAATCATCTCACTGCAAGAGTACAAAATATTCAAGACTTTGTGGTTCAGAATTCTATGTTAGAACCTAGAATTCCTATTCCTGATTTGTTTTCTGGAGATAGAGCTAAGTTTCTGAGTTTTAAAAATAATTGTAAACTATTTCTGACTTTGAAACCCCGCTCCTCTGGTGACCCAGTTCAACAAGTTAAGATCATTATTTCTTTATTACGTGGCGACCCTCAAGATTGGGCATTTTCCCTTGCGCCAGGAGATCCTGCATTATGTAATATTGATGCGTTTTTACTCGGACTCCCATGACAGCACGATGAGAGAGGGGATCCGCCCATTAGGAACAGGAAACCTACAGATACAAAAAGGCGGCACCTCTCCCTTGCCTCAGTTGGTTTCCTGTTCCTGAAGGGACGGGTGCCTACAGAAGGAGCCCAGGCCGGCCGGCCGATTACGGTAGCGGGGGGGTCTCCTACCTCGGCCGGTGCGGAGATCCCTGGAGATGCCACGGTGGTCCTTGCTGGATTGCACGTCGGTGGCGTTCGCAGCAGGGAGCGGAGTCCGGAGGATTTCCTGCATCCATCAGTGTCGGCGCAGGTAAGTATTTCCCATTGGTGGCGCAGCGGTGCGGCGTGGCTGCGGGTGCTGGGCTCAGATGTGTGGGTAGCTCCGGAGTGCTGCCGGTCCATCCCCAGCGTGCGCTGGAGCGTTTCCGGGTGCAGTGACGTGGGGGGTGGAGTTTGGTAGCCGCTTCCGGGTCGCCGGACGTCCGCGCATGCGCGGTCGGTCCAAGATGGCGGCGCCCATCGCATCTGGACGACGGTTCGTCCGCCAGCCCTCCTGCCCTCCCTGCTGTGTCCGGAACCAATAGGGATAGCGCTGGCCCATCTGCTGACCGGATCCAAGGGGGATTTAAGCGGGTTACAATGTCAGAACCCTGCTTTTGGTCGCAATTCGTCATGGAGAGTGGTGGTGAGCAGCAGCAGCAGCCATCAGACGAGGTGCGTCAGAAGCCCAAGAAAGATAGAGGCGACCAGCCCAGTCGTAAAAGCTCATCCGAGCATGGATCCAGAGCTTCGACTAGGAAAGAACCCCCTCGGATTCTGGTACTTTACTTTGGCGCACGGGTAAGTGATCTACGTGAAAGTTCACTCTGTGACGCGGGCCCCTTATACTTTATCTTTCCAGGGGAAGAAGAGTACGGACAAGTCAAAACATAAGGTGTGTGCCCTCTGTGGAGTCCCCTTACCTGACTCTTGTACTAAAACGTTATGTGCCCCCTGTATACAACAGACGGTGAGGTCTACAGGAGTGGTTGGGTGGAAGTGACTTTAGGTCAGATAGTGGTTATCACCTATATTGTCCTCCCCTAGGTAGCAGAAGAGTCCGTGAGTGCGGCAAACTTAAAAGAAATGATCCGGCTAGAAGTAAGGGAGTCATTACGATCCCTATCCCAAGCGGAAGGCTCGAAACATAGGACCCCTCTGGACTCTAATTCTTCAGAAGAGGAAAGAGAAGAAAGTACCTATCTCTCTAGTCCTTTCTCCTCTTCATCAGATGAGGAGTCTGGACGATTTTGTCTACCCTTGGATAAGATTGACAGGGTGGTCAAATCAGTTAGAGGCACGATGGGTATAGAGGAACCCAAATCACAGCCCTCAAAACAGGAGTTAATGTTTAGTGGATTAGATCGTAAAAAACATAGATCTTTTCCGGTAAACGAGAAGATCCAAGAATTGATCCTCCGAGAATGGAAAAAAACGGAAAAAAAGGGGACCTTACCACCAGCTTTAAAACGCAGGTATCCCTTTGATGATCCGGTTGTGGATACATGGGATAAAGCCCCTAAGTTGGACGCGGCAGTGGCAAAAGCGTCAAAGAAGGCCTCATTACCCTTTGAGGATATGGGGTCCCTCAAAGATCCTCTAGACAGGAAGGCGGATATCTTCCTTAAAGGTACCTGGGAGATGGCGGCAGGATCCCTCAGACCAGCCGTGGCCGCAACATGCACAGCCAGGTCTGTAATGGTCTGGCTAGATCAATTAGAGTCTCAGCTTAAAGACGGGGCATCCAGAGATTCTATTCTGAAAGCGCTACCGACAATTCAGAATGCTGCGGCGTTCCTATCGGACGCATCTGTGGACTCTGTCAGAATGGCGGCTAGAGCGGCAGGACTATCTAACGCAGCTCGCAGAGCCTTATGGTTAAAGTGCTGGTCAGGTGACATTCAGTCCAGAACTAAACTCTGCGCCATTCCGTGCGAGGGACAATATCTCTTTGGTCCAACGCTGGATGAATTGCTGGAAAAGGCAGGCGATGACAAAAAGAAGTTTCCCAGTCTGTACTCTGCATCCTATCGCCGACCCTTTAATCGAAGAAGGTTTGGTCGCGAGAAGAAACGCGGGTCTTCCCATCTGAAACTTTCTCTAGTGGGAGAAGACAGACGCGGTAGAGGTACGGGCTACATCTTTCGCCGTTCCTCAAAGGATCAGAAAAAACCGGACCAATGACTAGCGATCCCTGTGGGGGGTAGACTCAGCATTCTCCTCAGCGTGGCTTGACATTACGAACAGTAAATGGGTCTGAGGCATTATTACCAAAGGTCTAAGGCTGGACTTCAATCACTGGCCTCGAGAAAAATTTAAATTAACCCCTTTACGTTCCTCCCCCCTTGAGCAAGCAGCTCTAGAAGCAGAGGTCATGAACTTATGCTCAAAAAATGTATTGATGGAAATTCCAGAATCAGAAAGAGGAAGGGGATTTTATTCTCCTCTTTTTCTGATTAAAAAGCCAGATAGATCTTTTAGAACGATCATAAATCTAAAAGGTCTTAATGAGTTCCTGGTTAATGAATCCTTCAAAATGGAGACAATTAATTCAGCAATAAAAATGTTGTTTAATCACTGTTTCATGGTAGTTGTAGATCTTAAAGACGCATACTATCATGTTCCGATACATGAAGATTTCCAGAGGTTCCTGAGAGTAGCTGTGTCAGTGGGGGGTCGCATTCGTCATTTCCAGTTCGGAGCTCTCCCCTTTGGCTTATCAGCGGCTCCGAGGGTGTTTACAAAACTAGTGGCCGAGGTCATGGCGCACTTAAGAGAGTCCGACATCCTGATCATTCCCTACTTGGATGACTTCCTTATAGTAGGGAGCTCAGCAGACCATTGCCTGTCCCAGCTAGAAACAGCCACATCCAAACTTGAGTGTCTAGGGTGGATCATAAATTATGAGAAATCTCATTTACAGCCTCAAAAGATACAAAGGTTCTTAGGACTGTTATTAAACTCAGAATCCCAACAGTGTTGTCTTCCACCCGACAAATTATTACATATCCAGCAACAGGTGTCTAAGACAATCGATAAACCATCCATGACCCTTAGACAGGCTATGTCGCTATTGGGTTCCTTAACCTCTTGCATTCCCGCTGTCCGTTGGGCCCAATTCCACACCAGACCGTTACAATCTGAGGTGTTGGTTAATGATAGAATCTTACAGGGGTCCCTGCAGAGTCAGATTACCTTAGGTCCAAAAGCACTCACATCTCTTAGGTGGTGGCTAGACAGTAAGAACTTATCGGCGGGAGTTCCCTGGGTGTCACAGGTAACACGCGTTGTAACAACAGATGCTAGCCCCTCGGGTTGGGGAGCACACATGGATGACATCATGGTTCAGGGTCTATGGCCCCCTCCCCTAACATCAGCCTCCTCCAACCAGCAAGAGTTAATGGCAGTAGAGCTTTCAGTGAAAAAATTCCTCATATATCTGCAGGGTCATCATGTCAAGATCCTATCAGACAACCAGGTGGCGTCGCATACATAAATCATCAGGGTGGAACTCATTCCGAGTCACTGATGAGAGTGGCGGATCGTCTGTTCCAGACAGCGGAAAATCACTTCTTATCCCTAACCGCTCTACACATAAGAGGAAAAGAAAATGTCAAAGCGGACTTTCTAAGCCTTTTTACTAGGCACTGCTCCTAATAGCCAGATTCCTACTCCACACTGATGAGGGGCAAAAACCCCGAAACAGCTGTCTGTGGATGGATACCATGCTTGGCATAGGTGGCTTTCCTTCATAGGATGCTGTCCTTCCCGTGGTTGTTCCTTCCCGGGGAAAGGCCTGGCTATTCACTGCTTGCGTCGAGAAACACGTGATGGTGTCTCCGCAGCTTCTTTACTTGCATCTGCATATTTCCCATAAGGGATGGGGGCAGTGTTCTGGAATCACTGCGTTGAGAAACACGTGATGGTGTCTCCGCGGTGTTGGATGTTTTGGTCTCCCCGAGGCCAATCATCTGTGCCTTTATAGCCTTTTTACTAGGCACTGCTCCTAATAGCCAGATTCCTACTCCACACTGATGAGGGGCAAAAACCCCGAAACAGCTGTCTGTGGATGGATACCATGCTTGGCATAGGTGGCTTTCCTTCATAGGATGCTGTCCTTCCCGTGGTTGTTCCTTCCCAGGGAAAGGCCTGGCTACTCACTGCTTGCGTCGAGAAACACGTGATGGTGTCTCCGCAGCTTCTTTACTTGCATCCGCATACATAAATCATCAGGGTGGAACTCATTCCGAGTCACTGATGAGAGTGGCGGATCGTCTGTTCCAGACAGCGGAAAATCACTTCTTATCCCTAACCGCTCTACACATAAGAGGAAAAGAAAATGTCAAAGCGGACTTTCTAAGCCGCAACACCTTGAGACAAGGGGAGTGGTCCCTAAACAATTGCGTGTTCGATCAGATTGTCCACAAATGGGGACATCCAGAAGTAGATTTATTTGCTACCAGGGACAACCGGAAGACATTAAAATTCTGTTCCCTAAATCCCAGGGAGAATCCTCTGGCGGTAGACGCCTTTCTGATCAATTGGGATTTTCAGCTGGCTTATGCATTTCCTCCACTAGGCCTGATATCCCTAGTAGTCAGGAAGATAAGAGAAGATCGAGCCAGAGTTATATTGATTGCCCCATTCTGGCCCAGAAGGGCCTGGTTCACTTGGCTCAGGATCATGTCAGTAGAGGATCCCTGGGTACTCCCGGAGATTCCAGATTTGCTCTACCAGGTTCCGATCAGTCATCCGCAAGTAAAGAACCTTCATTTAACGGCATGGATTTTGAAAGGGCGTTACTAGAAAACAAAGGGTTCTCCCCGAGTTTAGTTGAAACCCTTATGAAAAGTAGGAAGCAAATAACCACAACAATCTACGCTAGGACCTGGCGAAAGTTTCTGGCCTCTTCTGATTTCAATTTAGAAGAAGGAATACCTATAAATCAAATCTTAGAATTCCTGCAAAAAGGCTTAGAGTTAGGTCTATCCACTAGTACTCTAAAGGTACAGGTCTCGGCCCTAGGGGCTCTATTTTCCTGTAACTTCGCCAATAATTACTGGATCTCAAGGTTCATTAAAGCATCTAGTAGGTCTAGACCCATACATAAAGATAGATCTATGCCTTGGGATCTCAACCTAGTTCTATCAGCATTGACTAAAGAGCCGTTTGAACCTTTACAATCAGCTTCAATTAAGGCCTTATCCCTTAAGACAGCATTTCTGGTAGCAATTACTTCTGCCCGTAGAGTAGGAGACATACAAGCTCTCTCCAGGGTTCCCCCTTATACAGAGTTTCTACCAGACAGAGTAATCCTCAGACCGGACCCGGCCTATTTACCAAAAGTATCATCACGGTTTCATAGGTCACAAGAGATAATTTTACCATCCTTCCTCCCTAATCCTGCTAACCCTAAGGAAGAACTACTTCATACTTTAGACGTTAGGAGGTGCCTGCTAGAATACATCTCCGTTACTGACACATGGAAGAAAGATGATGCGTTATTTTTATCTTTCCAAAATCCTAGAAAGGGATTCAGGGTATCAAAGTACACGCTAGCAAAGTGGATTAGGGAGGCTATCTCTTTGGCTTATACTGCAGGTGGGGGTCCGGCTCCGCAGAATCTGAGGGCGCATTCCACCAGGGCCATGGCTACATCCTGGGCGGAAAAATCTGGAGTATCAATCGACCAGATATGTAAGGCGGCCAGATGGTCATCCCCGTCCACCTTCTTTAAACACTATAGGTTGGATTTGGGGGCTTCCTCTGATCTCACATTCGGGTTAAGGGTGCTACAAGCCATAGTCCCTCCCTAAGGTACCTTACATCTCTGTAATTTTGTCTGCCATCTCCCCTGATTTGCGGCGGGTGCTGCAAAAATTTCAGGCTAATAGACCTGACCGTTGCCCAGCGGAGAAACTGTTTGTCCCTGATAAATGGACGAGTAGAGTTATCTCTGAGGTTCATTGTTCGGTGTTGGCTGGTCATCCTGGAATCTTTGGTACCAGAGATTTGGTGGCTAGATCCTTTTGGTGGCCGTCTCTGTCGCGGGATGTGCATTCGTTTGTGCAGTCCTGTGGGATTTGTGCTCGGGCTAAGCCCTGCTGTTCTCGTGCCAGTGGGTTGCTTTTGCCCTTGCCGGTCCCGAAGAGGCCCTGGACACATATCTATATGGATTTTATTTCGGATCTCCCCGTCTCTCAAAAGATGTCGGTCATTTGGGTGGTTTGTGATCGCTTCTCTAAGATGGTCCATTTGGTACCCTTGTCTAAATTGCCTTCCTCCTCTGATTTGGTGCCATTGTTTTTCCAACATGTGGTTCGTTTACATGGCATTCCGGAGAACATCGTTTCTGACAGAGGTTCCCAGTTTGTTTCGAGGTTTTGGCGAGCCTTTTGTGCTAGGATGGGCATTGATTTGTCTTTTTCCTCGGCTTTCCATCCTCAGACAAATGGCCAAACTGAACGAACCAATCAGACCTTGGAAACATATCTGAGATGTTTTGTTTCTGCTGATCAGGATGATTGGGTTTCCTTTTTGCCTTTGGCTGAGTTCGCCCTTAATAATCGGGCCAGCTCGGCTACTTTGGTTTCGCCGTTTTTCTGCAATTCTGGTTTCCATCCTCGTTTCTCTTCAGGGCAGGTTGAGTCTTCGAACTGTCCTGGTGTGGATACTGTGGTGGATAGGTTGCAGCAGATTTAGACTCGTGTAGTGGACAATTTGACCTTGTCCCAGGAGAAGGCTTAACGTTTCGCTAACCGCAGGCGCTGTGTGGGTCCCCGACTTCGTGTTGGGGATTTGGTTTGGTTGTCGTCTCGTTATAGTCCTATGAAAGTTTCCTCTCCTAAGTTTAAGCCTCGTTTCATTGGTCCGTATAGGATTTCTGAGGTTCTTAATCCTGTGTCTTTTCGTTTGACCCTTCCAGCTTCTTTTTCTATCCATAATGTATTCCATAGGTCATTGTTGCGGAGATACGTGGCACCTGTGGTTCCATCCGTTGATCCTCCTGCTCCGGTTTTGGTTGAGGGGGAGTTGGAGTATATAGTGGAGAAGATTTTGGATTCTCGTATTTCGAGACGGAAACTCCAGTACCTGGTTAAGTGGAAGGGTTATGGTCAGGAAGATAATTCCTGGGTCTTTGCCTCTGATGTTCATGCTGTCGATCTGGTTCGTGCCTTTCATTTGGCTCATCCTGGTCGGCCTGGGGGCTCTGGTGAGGGTTCGGTGACCCTGTACTGTTGTGAATTCTGTGGTCAAGCTCCCTCCTGTGGTCATGAGTGGTACTTTGGCTGGTTCTGTCCATGAGCTTCATCTGGTGGATGTGAGTGGGGCTGCGGCTTCTGAGTTTCCTTCCTCAGGTGACGAGGTTAGGTCGTTAAGTGCTGCTCTATTTAACTCCACCTAGTTCTTTGTTCCTTGCCTCCAGTCAATGTTCCAGTATTGGTCTTGCTCTCTCCTGGATCGTCTTGTGGCCTGTCTGCTCTACATAAGCTAAGTTCTGCTTGTGTTGCTTTTGTTTGCTATTTTTTCTGTCCAGCTTGCTATATTGGTTTTTCTTGCTTGCTGGAAGCTCTGGGACGCAGAGGAAGCACCTCCGTGCCGTTAGTCGGTACGGAGGGTCTTTTTGCGCCCTCTGCGTGGTTGTTTGTAGGTTTTTGTGCTGACCGCAAAGCTATCTTTACTATCCTCGGTCTATTCAGTAAGTCGGGCCTCACTTTGCTAATACCTATTTCATCTCTGTTTGTATTTTCATCTTTACTCACAGTCATTATATGTGGGGGGCTGCCTTTTCCTTTGGGGAATTTCTCTGAGGCAAGGTAGGCTTATTTTTCTATCTTCAGGGCTAGCTAGTTTCTCAGGCTGTGCCCGAGGCGCCTAGGTCTGGTCAGGAGCGCTCCACGGCTACTTCTAGTGTGGTGTGATAGGATTAGGGATTGCGGTCAGCAGAGTTCCCACGTCTCAGAGCTCGTCCTATGTTATTAGTAACTATCAGGTAACTTTGTGTGCTCTTAACTACCAGGTCCATTGTGTTTCTGAATCACTAGTTCATAACACTTATTGTTCTCGCTGGTTGTTAGCTCCATGTAAAAACGTTGCTGGCGTCGTTGCTTTTACTGTCAAACATGACGAATCACGCCGACCTGACGACCAAATAAAGTTCTGGCCTTCTAGCTCCGACCAGCGATATCACAGCGGGATCCAGATTGCTGCTGCGTGTCAAACACAACGAGATCGCTATCCAGGACGCTGCAACATCATGGATCGTTGTCACCCTACACAGAGGACGGAGGAGAATGACCGGTGTCTCCTCGCACAGAGGACGGAGGAGAATGACCGGTGTCATCTCACACAGAGGACGGAGGAGAATGACCGGTGTCACCTCACACAGAGGATGGAGGAGAATGACCGGTGTCACCTCACAGAGGATGGAGGAGAATGACCGGTGTCACCACACACAGAGGACGGAGAATGACCGGTGTCACCTCACACAGGACAGAGAATGACCGGTGTCACCTCACACAGGACAGAGAATGACCGGTGTCACCTCACACAGAGGACGGAGGAGAATGACCGGTGTCACCTCACAGAGGACGGAGGAGAATGACCGGTGTCTCCTCACACAGGACAGAGGAGAATGACCGGTGTCACCTCACACAGAGGACGGAGAATGACCGGTGTCACCTCACACAGAGGACGGAGAATGACCGGTGTCACCTCACACAGAGGACGGAGGAGAATGACCGGTGTCACCTCTGTCCTCTGGATCAACATGTTAAGGCATGTTAGGTTAGGCTATGGGTTGAACTAGATAGACTTATAGTCTTCCTTCAACCTTAATAACTATGTAACTATGTAACCTCACACAGAGGACGGAGGAGAATGACCGGTGTCACCTCACACAGAGGACGGAGGAGAATGACCGGTGTCACCTATGTCCTCTGGATCAACATGTTAGGTTAGGCTATGGGTTGAACTAGATGGACTTATAGTCTTCCTTCAACCTTAATAACTATGTAACTATGTAACCTCACACAGAGGACGGAGGAGAATGACCGGTGTCACCTCACACAGAGGACGGAGGAGAATGACCGGTGTCACCTCACAGGACGGAGGAGAATGACCGGTGTCACCTCACACAGAGGACGGAGGAGAATGACCGGTGTCACCTCACGCAGAGGACGGAGAATGACCGGTGTCACCTCGCACAGAGGACGGAGGAGAATGACCGGTGTCACCTCGCACAGAGGACGGAGGAGAATGACCGGTGTCGCCTCACAGAGGACGGAGGAGAATGACCGGTGTCACCTCACACAGAGGACGGAAGAGAATGACCGGTGTCACCTCGCACAGAGGACGGAGGAGAATGACCGGTGTCACCTCGCACAGAGGACGGAGGAGAATGACCGGTGTCACCTCGCACAGAGAACGGAGGAGAATGACCGGTGTCACCTCCCACAGAGGACGGAGGAGAATGACCGGTGTCACCTCACACAGAGGACGGAGAATGACCGGTGTCACCTCGCACAGAGGACGGAGGAGAATGACCGGAGTCTCCTCGCACAGAGGAAGGAGGAGAATGACCGGTGTCACCTCACAGAGGATGGAGGAGAATGACCGGTGTCACCTCGCACAGAGGACGGAGAATGACCGGTGTCACCTCACAGAGGACGGAGGAGAATGACCGGTGTCACCTCACAGAGGACGGAGGAGAATGACCGGTGTCACCTCACAGAGGACGGAGGAGAATGACCGGTGTCACCTCACAGAGGACGGAGGAGAATGACCGGTGTCACCTCACAGAGGACGGAGGAGAATGACCGGTGTCACCTCACACAGAGGACGGAGGAGAATGACCGGTGTCACCTCACAGAGGACGGAGGAGAATGACCGGTGTCACCTCACAGAGGACGGAGGAGAATGACCGGTGTCACCTCGCACAGAGGACGGAGGAGAATGACCGGTGTCACCTCGCACAGAGGACGGAGGAGAATGACCGGTGTCACCTCGCACAGAGGACGGAGGAGAATGACCGGTGTCACCTCACACAGAGGACGGAGGAGAATGACCGGTGTCACCTCACACAGAGGACGGAGGAGAATGACCGGTGTCACCTCGCACAGAAGACGGAGGAGAATGACCGGTGTCACCTCACAGAGGACGGAGGAGAATGACCGGTGTCCCCTCACACAGAGGACGGAGGGGAATGACCGGTGTCACCTCACACAGAGGACGGAGGAGAATGACCGGTGTCACCTCACAGAGGAGAATGACCGGTGTCACCTCACAGAGAGGACGGAGGAGAATGACCGGTGTCACCTCACACAGAGGACGGAAGAGAATGACCGGTGTCACCTCACAGAGGACGGAGGAAAATGACCGGTGTCACCTCACACAGAGGACGGAGGAGAATGACCGGTGTCACCTCACACAGAGGACGGAGGAGAATGACCGATGTCACCTCACACAGAGGACGGAGGAGAATGACCGGTGTCACCTCACACAGAGGACGGAGGAGAATGACCGGTGTCACCTCACACAGAGGACGGAGGAGAATGACCGGTGTCACCTCACAGAGGACGGAGGAGAATGACCGGTGTCACCTCGCACAGAGGACGGAGGAGAATGACCGGTGTCACCTCGCACAGAGGATGGAGGAGAATGACCGGTGTCACCTCACAGAGGACGGAGGGGAATGACCGGTGTCACCTCACAGAGGAAGGAGGAGAATGACCGGTGTCACCTCACACAGAGGACGGAGGAGAATGACCGGTGTCACCTCACAGAGGACGGAGGAGAATGACCGGTGTCACCTCACAGAGGAAGGAGGAGAATGACCGGTGTCTCCTCACACAGAGGACGGAGGAGAATGACCGGTGTCACCTCACAGAGGATGGAGGAGAATGACCGGTGTCACCTCACACAGAGGACGGAGGAGAATGACCGGTGTCTCCTCGCACAGAGGACGGAGGAGAATGACCGGTGTCACCTCACAGAGGACGGAGGAGAATGACCGGTGTCACCTCACACAGAGGACGGAGGAGAATGACCGGTGTCTCCTCGCACAGAGGACGGAGGAGAATGACCGGTGTCACCTCACAGAGGACGGAGGAGAATGACCGGTGTCTCCTCACACAGAGGACGGAGGAGAATGACCGGTGTCACCTCACAGAGGACGGAGGAGAATGACCGGTGTCACCTCACAGAGGACGGAGGAGAATGACCGGTGTCTCCTCGCACAGAGGACGGAGGAGAATGACCGGTGTCTCCTCGCACAGAGGACGGAGGAGAATGACCGGTGTCACCTCACAGAGGACGGAGGAGAATGACCGGTGTCACCTCACAGAGGACGGAGGGGAATGACCGGTGTCACCTCACAGAGGACGGAGGAGAATGACCGGTGTCTCCTCACACAGAGGACGGAGGAGAATGACCGGTGTCACCTCACAGAGGAAGGAGGAGAATGACCGGTGTCACCTCACAGAGGAAGGAGGAGAATGACCGGTGTCACCTCGCACAGAGGACGGAGAATGACCGGTGTCTCCTCACAGAGGACGGAGAATGACCGGTGTCACCTCACACAGAGGACGGAGGGGAATGACCGGTGTCACCTCGCACAGAGGACGGAGAATGACCGGTGTCACCTCACAGAGGACGGAGGAGAATGACCGGTGTCACCTCACAGAGGACGGAGGAGAATGACCGGTGTCACCTCACACAGAGGACGGAGGAGAATGACCGGTGTCACCTCGCACAGAGGACGGAGGAGAATGACCGGTGTCACCTCGCACAGAGGACGGAGGAGAATGACCGGTGTCACCTCACAGAGGACGGAGGAGAATGACCGGTGTCACCTCACAGAGGACGGAGGAGAATGACCGGTGTCACCTCACAGAGGACGGAGGAGAATGACCGGTGCACAGCAGACAATATTGCTGCCAGTGATGGAGAACGTCACTGCGCAGGCGTCATGCTGTATACGAGGCCTCTGGTGTCACTTTCTCCTCGGGCATCCTGATGAAGTTTCTGCTTCGTAAAGATGGCGGCCGTGACGTCAGCACGTCTCCGCCATATTCCCAATGACTTACCTTCAAGAAAATGGCGTTGACTCAATCTGACGTCATCCCGTTTTCAGCACGCAGGGCGTGGAAGGCGGGGCTAAAGGAGAAAGGGAAACGACCGGAGACCGGGTCTGCTCTGGGGGAGGAGGTGAGAGCTCCCTGGGCGACGGAGGGAAGCAGCAAGACGGGCCGTCATCTATGTGAGCCCCCCACCCCCCACTAGTGAGCTGCTCCCCCCCCATCAGTGAGCCCCCCCACCCCCATCAGTGAGCCCCCCACTAGTGAGCTGCTCCCCCCACATCAGTGAGCCCCCCCACCCCCATCAGTGAGCTGCTCCCCCCCATCAGTGAGCCCCCCCACCCCCATCAGTGAGCCCCCCACTAGTGAGCTGCTCCCCCCACATCAGTGAGCCCCCCCACCCCCATCAGTGAGCTGCTCCCCCCCATCAGTGAGCCCCCCCACCCCCATCAGTGAGCTGCTCCCCCCCATCAGTGAGCCCCCCACCCCCCACTAGTGAGCTGCTCCCCCCATCAGTGAGCCCCCCACCCCCCACTAGTGAGCTGCTCCCCCCATCAGTGAGCCCCCCACCCCCACTAGTGAGCTGCTCCCCCATCAGTGAGCCCCCCACCCCCACTAGTGAGCTGTTCCCCCCATCAGTGAGCCCCCCACCCCCCACTAGTGAGCTGCTCCCCCCATCAGTGAGCCCCCCACCCCCACTAGTGAGCTGCTCCCCCATCAGTGAGCCCCCCACCCCCACTAGTGAGCTGCTCCCCCCATCAGTGAGCCCCCCACCCCCACTAGTGAGCTGCTCCCCCATCAGTGAGCCCCCCACCCCCCACTAGTGAGCTGCTCCCCCCATCAGTGAGCCCCCCACCCCCCACTAGTGAGCTGTTCCCCCCCATCAGTGAGCCCCCCACCCCCACTAGTGAGCTGCTCCCCCATCAGTGAGCCCCCCACCCCCCACTAGTGAGCTGCTCCCCCCATCAGTGAGCCCCCCACCCATCAGTGAGCTGCTCCCCCATCAGTGAGCCCCCCACCCCCACTAGTGAGCTGCTCCCCCCATATCAGTGAGCCTCCCGCCCCCCACTAGTGAGCTGCTCCCCCCCATCAGTGAGCTGCTCCCCCCATCAGTGAGCCCCCCACCCCCCATCAGTGAGCTGCTCCCCCCACATCAGTGAGCCCCCCACCCCCCATCAGTGAGCTGCTCCCCCCATCAGTGAGCCCCCCACCCCCATCAGTGAGCTGCTCCCCCCATCAGTGAGCCCCCCACCCCCCACTAGTGAGCTGCTCCCCCCACATCAGTGAGCCCCCCACCCCCACTAGTGAGCTGCTCCCCCCCATCAGTGAGCCCCCCACCCCCCACTAGTGAGCTGCTCCCCCCACATCAGTGAGCCCCCCACTAGTGAGCTGCTCCCCCCATCAGTGAGCCCCCCACTAGTGAGCTGCTCCCCCATCAGTGAGCCCCCCACTAGTGAGCTGCTCCCCCATCAGTGAGCCCCCCACCCCCCACTAGTGAGCTGCTCCCCCCATCAGTGAGCCCCCCACTAGTGAGCTGCTCCCCCATCAGTGAGCCCCCCACCCCCACTAGTGAGCTGCTCCCCCATCAGTGATCCCCCCACTAGTGAGCTGCTCCCCCCATCAGTGAGCCCCCCACCCCCCACTAGTGAGCTGCTCCCCCCATCAGTGAGCCCCCCACCCCCCCACTAGTGAGCTGCTCCCCCCCATCAGTGAGCCCCCCACTAGTGAGCTGCTTCCCCCCATCAGTGAGCTCCCCACCCCCCACTAGTGAGCTGCTCCCCCCACATCAGTGAGCCCCCCACCCCCCACTAGTGAGCTGCTTCCCCCCATCAGTGAGCTCCCCACCCCCCACTAGTGAGCTGCTCCCCCCACATCAGTGAGCTCCCCACCCCCCACTAGTGAGCTGCACCCCCCACATCAGTGAGCCCCCCACTAGTGAGCTGCTCCCCCCACATCAGTGAGCCCCCACAAACCAGTGAGCCCCCATCCCCCATTATTGAGCCCCCACAAACCAGTGAGCCCCACACACACATCAGTGAGCCCCCATTAGTGTGCTGCTTCTTCCCACTAGTGTGCTGCTTCCCCCAGTAGTGAGCCCCCACAAACCAGTGAGCCACACACACACATTGAGCCCCCCACCCCCCATTATTGAGCCACCACAAACCAGTGAGCCCCCCACCCCCCATTAGTGAGCTGCTTCCCCCATTAGTGAGCCCCCACAAACCAGTGAGCCACACACATCAGTGAGCCCCCCATTATTGAGCCCCCACGAATCAGTGAGCCCCACATACACATCAGTGAGCTCCCCACCCCCCATTAGTGAGCCCCTCAAATGAGTGAGCTGCTCCCCACACACATCAGGGAGCCCCCAAAATCCGTGCGCTGCTCCCCTCACACATCAGTGAGCCCCCCATCCCCTATTAGTGAGCCCCCACACGTCAGTGAGCTCCTCCCCCTCCACACGTCAGTGAGCTCCTCCCCCTCCACACGTCAGTGAGCTCCTCCCCCTCCACACGTCAGTGAGCTCCTCCCCCTCCACACGTCAGTGAGCTCCTCCCCCTCCACACGTCAGTGAGCTCCTCCCCCTCCACACGTCAGTGAGCTCCTCCCCCTCCACACGTCAGTGAGCTCCTCCCCCTCCACACGTCAGTGAGCTCCTCCCCCTCCACACGTCAGTGAGCTCCTCCCCCTCCACACGTCAGTGAGCTCCTCCCCCTCCACACGTCAGTGAGCTCCTCCCCCTCCACACGTCAGTGAGCTCCTCCACTCCACACGTCAGTGAGCTCCTCCCCCTCCACACGTCAGTGAGCTCCTCCCCCTCCACACGTCAGTGAGCTCCTCCCCCTCCACACGTCAGTGAGCTCCTCCCCCTCCACACGTCAGTGAGCTCCTCCCCCTCCACACGTCAGTGAGCTCCTCCCCCTCCACACGTCAGTGAGCTCCTCCCCCTCCACACATCAGTGAGCTCCTCCCCCTCCACACATCAGTGAGCTCCTCCCCCTCCACACATCAGTGAGCTCCTCCCCCTCCACACATCAGTGAGCTCCTCCCCCCAGTCACTGAGGTCCCCTCTTCCACGGCACTGAGGTCTCCTTCCTCCGTGGGTCACTGAAGCCTCGTCCCTCTGTACGTCACTGAGGTCCCCTCTCCCCTTCTCCGTCACTGAAGCCTACTCCCCCGTGCTTCACTGAAGCCACCTCTATCTTCACTCCTTTGTCACTGAGGTCCCCTCTCCTCGGTCACTGAGGTCCCCTCTCCTCGGTCACTGAGGTCCCCTCTCCTCGGTCACTGAGGTCCCCCCTTCCTCCCGTTTCTCATGGTGATGGTGTAGGGATGCCCCTTTGCCCCCCATACTGACCTCTCCCGTAGTTTCTGCCCTTGCTGCCACCCCCCATGTCTCTGGGCCTTAAGTCTTCACTTTTTGGATCATTGGGCTGAATTTCTGCGAACACAAGAAGAGTCCGGTGTGAGGAGAAAGCGGGGCTGAGATATGCTGCACCTCGGGGGATAAATCCCCAACATGGAGGCCCCACCCCATATTCCCAGGAGCCGCCCTGGGCCCCGTCTCCCACGCAGACGTTCAAAGGCCCGAAGAGACCGGCAGAGGGGCCCTTCACCCGCCAACTCCTTGTCTTCAAGCCCAGAGCCCGCAGTCTTGCCACGTCCACAGCGCAAGAAAAAGAGGCGGAAGCGTGGAGACGAGAGTGGCGCACTGCGGGAGGAAGACCTAATAGACGGCTTCTGTATCAGCAGCTATGGCAGCCTGGAGGCCATGCAGGTATCTGGGGTGACTGCAGATTATGGGCGGTGGTCCATAAGGCATCAAACTTGATGTAGGGCAAGGCGGGGGGACAGCAGTGTGATAGTATGGTGAGCAAAGCTGGGGCGGTGAAGGAGTGACGGGACAGAGCGAGGTGTTGGTGGAGGATTGACAGGACAAAGGGCAGAGCGGTGGGCAGTGGAGGAATGACAGGACGGAGGGGCTGAGCGGTGGGCAGTGGAGGAGTGACAGGACGAAGGGGCAGAACGGGATGGTGGAGGAGTGACAGGACGAAGGGGCAGAACGGGGCAGTGGAAGAGTGACTGGACGAATGGGTAGAGCGGGGCGGTGGAGAAGTGACAGGACGAAAGGGCAGAGCGGTTGGCAGTGGAGGAATGACAGGACGGAGGGGCAGAGCGGTGGGCAGTGGAGGAGTGACAGGACGAAGGGTCAGAGCGGGGCGGTGGAGGAGTGACAGGAAGAAGGTGCAGTGGAGGAGTGACAGGACGGAGGGGCAGAGTGGCGGGCAGTGGAGGAGTGACAGGATGGAGGGGCAGAGCAGTGGGTAGCGTAGGAGTGACAGGACGGAGGGGCAGAGCGGGGCGGTGGAGGAGTGACAGGACGAAGGGGGTAGAGTGGGGCGGTGGAGGAGTGACAGGAAAGAGGGGCAGAGCGGGGCGGTGGAGGAGTGACAGGACGAAGGGGTAGAGTGGGGCAGTGGAGGAGTGGCAGGACGAAGGTGTAGAGTGGTGAGCAGTGGAGGAGTGACAGGACGGAGGGGCAGAGCGGTGGGCAGTGGAGGAGTGACAGGACGGAGGGGTAGAGCGGTGGGCAGCGGAGGAGTGACAGGACGGAGGGGCAGAGCGGTGGGTAGTGGAGAAGTGACAGGACGGAGGGGCAAAGCGGGGCGGTGGAGGAGTGACAGGACGAAGGGGGTAGAGTGGGGTGGTGGAGGAGTCGCAGAACGAAGGGGTAGAGTGGGGCAGTGGAGGAGTGACAGGACGGAGGGGCAGAGCGGGGCGGTGGAGGAGTGACAGGACGAAGGGGTAGAGTGGGGCAGTGGAGGAGTGGCAGGACGAAGGTGTAGAGTGGTGAGCAGTGGAGGAGTGACAGAACGGAGGGGCAGAGCGGCGCAGTGGAGGATTGGCAGAACGAAGGGGTAGAGCGGGGCGGTGGAGGAGTGACAGGACGGAGGGGCAGAGCGGGGCTGTGGAGGAGTGACAGGACAAGGGGGTAGAGCAGGGCGATGGAGGAGTGACAGAACGAAGGGGCAGGGCGGTGGAGGAGTGACAGGACGAAGGGGTAGAGTGGGGCAGTGGAGGAGTGACAGAACGAAGGGGCAGAGCGGTGGGCGGTGGAGGAGTGACAGGACGGTGGGGCAGAGCGGTGGGCAGTGGAGGAGTGACAGGACGGAGGAGCAGAGTGGGGCGGTGGAGGAGTGACAGGTCGAAGGGGTAGAGCGGGACAGTGGAGGAGTGGTAGGATGAAGGGGCAGAGTGGTGGGCAGTGGAGGAGTGACAGGACGGAGGGGCAGAGCGGTGGGTAGCGGAGGAGTGACAGGACGGAGGGGCAGAGCGGGGCGGTGGAGGAGTGGCAGAACGAAGGGGTAGAGCGGGGCAGTGGAGGAGTGGTAGGATGAAGGGGCAGAGTAATGGGCAGTGGAGGAGTGACAGGACGGAGGGGCAGAGTGGTGGAGGAGTGACAGGACGGAGGGGCAGAGCGGTGGGGGGAGGCAGAGAGCCTCCTTGACATTTGTAGGACAGTGGTCTGCAGAGAGCTCTGTGCTTATGTTTTTTTCCCTCCCTGTCTCTTCCTATAGAGAGACGTCTCCATGGACTCTGCCCCACTGGAGGAACCGTACAGAAACAGACCCCCAGGAAAGAGAAAGAGGAGTGATGGCAGCTCTGAGGACCCTGGCGCAAGCGAGAATCCTCCTGCTGAGCCGGCCCACAAGAGTCAGGTAGGTGAATTGCTTCCGGTGCTGGAGGGGCCACGGGAAAGGTGACTGGAGGAATCTGCTGCCAGGGATGACTCCTGCTCTTCTACTTTGCAGCAGTTGCACTTAACTGTTGCTGTGGTACCGGGGCTTGGGTACAAGGAGGAGTGACTAGACAGGGAGAGATGGAGGAGTGACGGGACGGAGGGGAAGAGCTGGGGGCGGTGGAGGAGTGACGGGACGGAGGGGAAGAGCTGGGCCGGTGGAGGAGTGACGGGATGGAGGGGAAGAGCTGGGCCCGGTGGAGGAGTGACGGGACGGAGGGGAAGAGCTGGGGGCGGTGGAGGAGTAACGGGGTGGAGGGGAAGAGTTGGGGCGGTGGAGGAGTGACGGGACGGAGGGGAAGAGCTGGGGGCGGTGGAGGAGTGACGGGACGGAGGGGAAGAGCTGGGGGCGGTGGAGGAGTGATGGGACGGAGGGGAAGAGCTGGGGGCGGTGGAGGAGTGACGGGGTGGAGGGCACCCGCGATACTCGATGTGTATCAAAGCACCCCGACGCACGATCAAGTGGCGAGTACGCTCGCTCATCACTAGTCTATAACTAAGCTAAACAAGTTCTACTGTACTACCCGCTCATCAAATGAGTGACCGCCATTGCTTGTAATCTAGGAGAGGCCTCCATCCCGTGTAATCTAGGAGAGGCCTCCATCCCGTGTAATCTAGGAGAGGCCTCCATCCCGTGTAATATAGGAGAGGCCTCCGCCCTGTGTAATATAGGAGAGGCCTCCGCCCTGTGTAATATAGGAGAGGCCTCCGCCCTGTGTAATATAGGAGAGGCCTCCGCCCTGTGTAATATAGGAGAGGCCTCCGCCCTGTGTAATATAGGAGAGGCCTCCACCCTGTATACTCTAGGAGAGGCCTCCACCCTGTGTAATCTAGGAGAGGCCTCCACCCTGTGTAATCTAGGAGAGGCCTCCACCCTATGTAATATAGGAGAGGCCTCCGCCCTGTGTACTCTAGGAGAGGCCTCCACCCTGTGTACTCTAGGAGAGGCCTCCACCCTGTGTAATATAGGAGAGGCCTCCGCCCTGTGTAATATAGGAGAGGCCTCCACCCTGTGTACTCTAGGAGAGGCCTCCGCCCTGTGTAATATAGGAGAGGCCTCCGCCCTGTGTAATATAGGAGAGGCCTCCACCCTGTGTACTCTAGGAGAGGCCTCCACCCTGTGTACTCTAGGAGAGGCCTCCACCCTGTGTACTCTAGGAGAGGCCTCCGTCCCGTGTACTCTAGGAGAGGCCTCCGTCCCGTGTACTCTAGGGGAGGCCTCCGTCCCGTGTACTCTAGGGGAGGCCTCCGTCCCGTGTACTCTAGGGGAGGCCTCCGTCCCGTGTACTCTAGGGGAGGCCTCCGTCCCGTGTACTCTAGGGGAGGCCTCCGTCCCGTGTACTCTAGGAGAGGCCTCCCGCCCTTGTCCAGCAATGGTTCTGTAACCCTTTCTTCCCCAGAAGCGGCACTGCTGTGGAGTTGTTCCCGCTCGGCTCTCCGCTCCGGGATGTGACGCCGCCGCACAGGTGAGTGCCTCTGTCCTGGGCAGGGTTACGTTGTGGTGCTCCTCGGTCACCAGTGTGTTCGCTCTTTTTCAGGATTGCTTGCTCTGTGGCCCGGATGCTGGATACATAGTGAGTAGATGTCCGTCCCATCCTTCGTCTCTGGTCTCGGATGCTTCTGTCCTTGTGATGTCAGCTTTTCTCTTTTTCAGTGCGATGCTGAGAGCAGCTCCGAGGAGCAGGTAGCGATGGCAGCTCGTGCCTCCCTTTACCTCTGCGTTGTCTCCTGCTCGGTGATTTTCTCTGTATCTTCTGTTTTGCAGCTTCGCAGTGATGAGCCGGCTGTGTCCTTCACTATTTCTACCAGTACAGGTATCGTCTGCTGCCCAGAGGCTCACGTACATTTCTGCTCGTAGATCGATGTCCTTGTGGCTGTCGGGGGCTTCACTGTGTGGCCAGATAAAAGTGGAGCGTTCCCCACTCCGTCATTGAAGTAGACAAATTCCTTGTAAAACTCCCAGCTCCCCCGATTCTGCCACTTTTCTCTGTTTGCGTTTCTCTGTCGCAGACACATACTGTATGTTCACATTTGTTGCTTTGGGAGCCCAGTGTGGGAAATCTCTGCCTGTAGTGCAACTGGTGTTTCTCCTTCTCTGGAGAGTGCGCCCTCCATCCCAGACACCGCCAATCACTGCTCGACTAGATCCACTGCCAATATGTGATTGGCAGCATCCGGGAGAGGGATGAAAGCACTCGCCCACAGAATACTCTGACAAAACTCCCAGTTGCACTACAAGCAGAGATTTCCAATGCTGCACACCAAAAGCAACGTGTAATATATCTGCAATGGAGCAACACTGCGAAAACTGGAAAAACCTGCAGACCTCGGGAGTTTGGGGATTTTTTTTTTTTTTAATTCGTTTATTAATTCCAGAGTAAACAAACAATGCACACATTTACATTTATCATTATTAAGTATACCGTCGGATACAAATGATTACAGAACATCATCATATCCAAAGTTCACAGAAGTAATAAACTGCATGTTGAATCACTAGTACCTACAAAATACCTACTATACAACTTAAACATCTTTAACCATTAGTTGTAAGTCGCCAAAAGAAAAACAGATTTAAATTTGCTCCGCAACGATGTCCTAAAACCACATGCCTTCCCTCCCGGGAGTTTGGGGATTTTTGCATGGTATTTTTCTCAAATTTTTATTTTTTTTGAGGAATTGACATCATTTTTCATGCAAGTGACTGGCGCCCGGCAGTGAAATCTGCAGACCTCTGCATTAGCGGTAGGACGTGTGCTGAGGATCTCGTCACCATTACGGCAGCATCTGAAAGTCCGTTCTTCAGATTGCCAAAGTGAGAGGGTCACTCCTAGCTCCGTAGTGTCCCTGGACCTTATAACAGGGTCACTCCCAGCTCCGTAGTGTCCCTGGACCTTATAAGAGGGTCACTCCTAGCTCCGTAGTGTCCCTGGATCTTATAAGAGGGTCACTCCCAGCTCCGTAGTGTCCCTGGACCTTATAAGAGGGTCACTCCCAGCTCCGTAGTGTCCCTGGACCTTATAAGAGGGTCACTCCCAGCTCCGTAGTGTCCCTGGACCTTATAAGAGGGTCACTCCCAGCTCCGTAGTGTCCCTGGACCTTATAACAGGGTCACTCCTAGCTCCGTAGTGTCCCTGGACCTTATAAGAGGGTCACTCCCAGCTCCGTAGTGTCACTGGACCTTATAAGAGGGTCACTCCTAGCTCCGTAGTGTCCCTGGACCTTATAAGAGGGTCACTCCTAGCTCCGTAGTGTCCCTGGACCTTATAACAGGGTCACTCCTAGCTCCGTAGTGTCCCTGGACCTTATAACAGGGTCACTCCCAGCTCCGTAGTGTCCCTGGACCTTATAACAGGGTCACTCCTAGCTCCGTAGTGTCCCTGGATCTTTTAAGAGGGTCACTCCCAGCTCCGTAGTGTCCCTGGACCTTATAAGAGGGTCACTCCTAGCTCCGTAGTGTCCCTGGACCTTATAAGAGGGTCACTCCTAGCTCCGTAGTGTCCCTGGACCTTATAAGAGGGTCACTCCCAGCTCCGTAGTGTCCCTGGACCTTATAACAGGGTCACTCCTAGCTCCGTAGTGTCCCTGGATCTTATAAGAGGGTCACTCCCAGCTCCGTAGTGTCCCTGGACCTTATAAGAGGGTCACTCCCAGCTCCGTAGTGTCCCTGGACCTTATAAGAGGGTCACTCCTAGCTCCGTAGTGTCCCTGGACCTTATAAGAGGGTCACTCCTAGCTCCGTAGTGTCCCTGGACCTTATAAGAGGGTCACTCCCAGCTCCGTAGTGTCCCTGGACCTTATAACAGGGTCACTCCTAGCTCCGTAGTGTCCCTGGACCTTATAACAGGGTCACTCCCAGCTCCGTAGTGTCCCTGGACCTTATAACAGGGTCACTCCTAGCTCCGTAGTGTCCCTGGACCTTATAAGAGGGTCACTCCCAGCTCCGTAGTGTCCTTGGACCTTATAAGAGGGTCACTCCCAGCTGCATAGTGTCCCTGGACCTTATAACAGGGTCACTCCTAGCTCCGTAGTGTCCCTGGACCTTATAACAGGGTCACTCCTAGCTCCGTAGTGTCCCTGGACCTTATAAGAGGGTCACTCCTAGCTCCGTAGTGTCCCTGGACCTTATAAGAGGGTCACTCCTAGCTCCGTAGTGTCCTTGGACCTTATAAGAGGGTCACTCCCAGCTGCATAGTGTCCCTGGACCTTATAACAGGGTCACTCCTAGCTCCGTAGTGTCCCTGGACCTTATAACAGGGTCACTCCTAGCTCCGTAGTGTCCCTGGACCTTATAAGAGGGTCACTCCTAGCTCCGTAGTGTCCCTGGACCTTATAAGAGGGTCACTCCCAGCTCCGTAGTGTCCCTGGACCTTATAAGAGGGTCACTCCTAGCTGTTTTCTGTGGTTCGGCAGAGTTTTCAGTACAGATGACTGTTCAAACCAAGCCCAGGCGCTCGGTGTATTGTGGCAGGCAAATGCGTCTGTCCACCTTCCCCCATCTCTGGCTTTATGTAGCATGCGGAGGGCGGTGGTGGGAAGGGGCAGGTAACTGCTTGGCCACGTCCTGGTGCACTGAGGGCCTGTGCTTGCTGACTCTGCTCCTCACAATGTCCGCTCCTCGTCAGAGTCCAACCCCCGAGATGCAGAGGACAGGTTGGAGGACAGGTTGCAGGCAGCAATCCCATGATGAAGCTTGAGCGCTGGCACGGTGTCTGCCCTTCATATTGTGCACATCACTTGCTTTTATCTCACTTTTGACTTTTTAATCATCGCCGTCTTTTACTTTTGCAGCTTCACCTCCCTTTTCTGGAGCTCGGCTAAAGTTGACAGTTCTTTCCCAAATTTCTGGTTTGGGGAGAAGTTGTGAGAAGAGCCAGGAGCCGGAGGTTGAGTTTGTTTCACCCCCACGACCTCCTACAGCTGTCGCCATATCCCAGGATCTACCCGGTGCATCCCCCAAAGTGGAGCCTGTGCCCGTCCATCCGACGCCACCACCGTCTCCAAGAGTGGCACCCAGGCCTAGGAGGTAGGAGGCTGCACGGGTCCTGGAGGACTTTCCTCTCTGGAGGACTTTCCTCTCTGGAGGACTTTCCTCTCTGGAGGACTTTCCTCTCTGGAGGACTTTCCTCTCTGGACTTGTGTGAGCTGACATCTCTTCTTTTCTCAGTTCCAGCAGGACTGCTGTCCCCAAACAATCGCCTGCTCCAGCCCCAGTCCCACCTCGGAGAGCTCCCACTCCATCCGTTTGTCTTCCAGTGCACGCGGCCCCTTCCACCTCCCCCTCTGTTGCCCGTCCTCCTTCCCATCACCACATGAGCCTGTTTTCCCCGGCTCCAGCCCTTCCTCCGCCGCCCCCTCTTCTGCAGGTCCCTGGTCATCCTCCTGCGGCCCTGCTATCCGGTGAGTGTGCCGCCTCACGGGGGTGGAAGCCTGATGCCATTGCTGTGCGGGTGTAATGTTCTCTGTTGTTGATTCTAGAGCACAACCTTATTGGACAAGAATCGGGATCGCGATTCGTGGCGGCTCCCGGGAGCCCAGCTGAGATCGGTGCTGCAGTCAGACCCTTGTACCAGTTCCACCAGCACAACCATCAGCATACTCACCAGCACACACACCAGCACTTCACACCCTATCCCCACAACGTGAGTCCACAACCTCCGTCATGTAGTGCTGGTGCGTTCCTGGCCCCAGTGTGTGTCCTTAGTGCTGCGTCCTGGTTTCTCTGTGATGTTGTGCAGATCGTGCTCTTGCCAGTGTAACCTGCTCGCTTCGTCCTTCACATATGAACTCTGTGCTGTTCGCTCCATTTCTACAGATCTTCTAACCACGTTTATTTCACTTTCTTTACAGTATGAGAAATATCCGGGTAAAATAGAAAGTCTGTACAGGCAGAACCAGAGCTCTGTAAGTGTCCTCCATCGTTCTCCTCTCGCGTTTCGCCTTTCCCCTCGGTGGCTTCTGGAGATGTTCTTGCTCTCGGACCCTCCAAACATGCAGTTCTGTCACATTGTCTTCGTTTAGTCTCTGCAGATTCCCTTCATTGTTCATTATTTTTCCATTTTCCAGTTTTTTCCTCCTTTCTCTCCGGTAATTACTGCACTCCCCCCAGTTCTACCTCCTAGCATCTCGTTTGGATCTCTACAGGGAGCATTTCAGCCCAAGGTGAACTGATTGTGGTGTTTTGGCGGTGGCTGTGTGCTTTGTGTACAGTTTCTCGGGAGTTACTAACTTCCCGCATTTATTGCAGAGCACAAGTGCGGAGCTGGGCTCACGATGCTCTCTGCCTACACCACTGCCCCACAAAGCTCCTCAGGTAAGTAATGAAAATGGCCGAGGGGAGATGAGAGGGTGTGGTGTCTGTACAGAGGAGCTGTGATTGGCTGCTCCGGGGACGGTGTCTGGACAGAGGAGCTGTGATTGGCTGCTCAGGGGACGGTGTCTGGACAGAGGAGCTGTGATTGGCTGCTCCGGGGACGGTGTCTGTACAGAGGAGCTGTGATTGGCTGCTCCTGGGACGGTGTCTGTATAGAGGAGCTGTGATTGGCTGCTCTGGGGACGGTGTCTGTATAGATGAGCTCTGATTGGCTGCTCCGGGGACGGTGTCTGTACAGAGGAGCTGTGATTGGCTGCTCCGGGGACGGTGTCTGTATAGAGGAGCTGTGATTGGCTGCTCCGGGGACGGTGTCTGTATAGAGGAGCTCTGATTGGCTGCTCCGGGAACGGTGTCTGTATAGAGGAGCTGTGATTGGCTGCTCCGGGGACGGTGTCTGTATAGAGGAGCTGTGATTGGCTGCTTCCGGGACGGGTGTGGTGTCTGTATAGAGGAGCTGTGATTGGCTGCTTCAGGGACGGGTGCGGTGTCTGTATAGAAGAGATGTGGTTGGCCGTTTCGGGTACGGGTGCAGTGTCTGTATAGAGGAGCTGTGATTGGCTGCTCTGGGGACAGTGTCTGTATAGAGGAGCTGTGATTGGCTGCTTCGGGGACGGGTGTGGTGTCTGTATAGAGGAGATGGTGATGGGTGTGCGCTGTAAAATATATGTGATGTCAGTTATGTTGGAAGAGAGGCCTTTACGACTAGAGATGAGCGAATTTGCTCGGGTTTCCTCTTATGCTGAATACACTGCAGAGGGAACCCAGCTTCCTGGATCGCTCCGGCTGATCGGTTCCGCAGCTTCATGTGTCGCGGCTGTGTGACAGGCTGTTTGTTGGGCTCTCCATGCATGTGTCGTGGCTGTGTGACTGCCTGTTTGTTGGGCTCTCCATGCGTGTGTCGCGGCTGTGTGACAGCCTGTTTGTTGGGCTCTCCATGCGTGTGTCGCGGCTGTGTGACTGCCTGTTTGTTGGGCTCTCCATGCATGTGTCACGGCTGTGTGACAGCCTGTTTGTTGGGCTCTCCATGCTTGTGTCACGGCTGTGTGACTGCCTGTTTGTTGGGCTCTCCATGCATGTGTCGCGGCTGTGTGACAGCCTGTTTGTTGGGCTCTCCATGCTTGTGTCACGGCTGTGTGACAGCCTGTTTGTTGGGCTCTCTATGCATGTTTTGTGACTGTCACACGGCCGCGACACATGCAGCTGTAGCACCAATCAGCTGATCGGCCGGCGCAATCTGAATGGGTTCCCTCTGCAGTGTATTCGGCAAGCTCTATAGCTTACCGAATAAGAGGAAACCCGAGCAAATTGGCTTATCTCTATTTCCAACCCTCCAGAAAGACATTTTGGCCCGATGGGGTGTGATCTCCCAGGAACTTGATTTTTTTTTTCCCTTCTTTTCCAGATGACTGAACAATTCAAGTCAAGGGTAAGTGTCTGTGGGAAGTGACAGCGCGTGGACGTCTGAGCGGTGCCCCTGCCCCACTGTCCCCTGGAATATTTCCTTCAGGTTCTCTTTATGGAGGGGTTTAGTCTGTGCGCACGAACTAAGGGTAAATCGCATGAGGGTCTGTGGCTCCTTCATTGTGCTGTGTGTTTATGTTACAGAGGTCGGGGCGCTGGTGCGCTATGCATGTGCGTGTGGCATATATGATCCTGCGCCATCAGGAGAGAATGAAGGTACAGGCTCTCTCTGTCTCTTTCTCTGTCTCGCTCTTGTCGCTTGCTCGCTCTGTCTCTCTCGCTCGCTCTCTCCCGCTTTCTCGCTCACTGATTAAGGGCTGATTTGTTTCTTGTTATTGAGTTTAATGATGTATAACCAGAGTCACTCTGCACAGATGTTTTTCCTGTGCTCGCTTTCTCTCGCTCTCTTTGCAGACATGTCTTTCCTGTGCTCGCTCTCTTTGCAGATATGTATTTCCTATGCTCGCTCACTCCCTCTCACTCTTTGCAGACATGTCTTTCCTGTGCTCGCTCTCTTGCGCTTTCTCGCTCCTTTTCACTCTCTTTGCACAGACATGTCTTTTGTGTGCTCCCTCTCTCGCTCCTTCTCTTTGCACAGACATGTCTTTCCTGTGCTCCCTCTCTTTGCAGATATGTATTTCCTATGCTCGCTCACTCCCTCTCACTCTTTGCAGACATGTCTTTCCTGTGCTTGTTCTCTCTCGCTCTCTTTGCACCGACTTCTTTCCTGTTCTTGCACTCTCTCGCTCTCTTTGCACAGACATGTTTTTCCTGTGTTCGCTCTCTTGCTTGTGCTTTCTCGGTTCCCTCTCTTTGCACAGACACGTCTTTCCTATGCTCGCACTCTCGCTCCCTTTCTCGTTCTCTTTGCACAGACATGTCTTTTGTGCTCGCTCTTTGCACAGACATGTCTTTCCTGTTCTCCCTCTCGCGCTCTTTGCACAGATATATCTTTCCTGTGCTCGCTCCCTCTCTCGTTCTCTTTGCAGGCATGTCTTTCCTGTGCTCGCTCTTGCGCTTTCTCGCTCCTTCTCACTCTTTGCACAGACATGTCTTTCCTGTGCTCGCTTTCTTGCTCCCTCTCGCTCTTTGCACAGGCATGTCTTTCCTGTGCTCGCTCTCTTGCTCCCTCTCGCTCTTTGCACAGACATGTCTTCCCTGTGCTCGCTCTCTTGCTCCCTCTCGCTCTTTGCACAGACATGTCTTTCCTGTGCTGGCTCTCTCTCCCTCTCTCGCGCTCTTTGCACAGACATGTCTTTCCTGCTGTCTTGCTCTCTTTGCACATACATGTCTTTCCTGTGCTCGCTCTCTTTGCACAGACATGTCTTCCCTGTGCTCGCTCTCTCTCGCTCTTTGAACAGACATGTCTTTCCTGTGCTCGCTCTCTTGCTCCCTCACGCTCTTTGCACAGACATGTCTTCCCAGTGCTCGCTCTCTTGCTCCCTCGCTCTCTTTGCACAGACATGTCTTTCCTGTTCTCGCTCTCTTAGCAGACATGTCTTTCCTGTGCTCGCTCTCTTGTTCCCTCGCTCTCTTTGCACAGACATGTCTTTCCTATGCTCGCTCTCTTTGCACAGACATGTCTTTCCTGTGCTCACTCCCTCTCGCTCTCTTTGCACAGACATGTCTTTCCTGTTCTCGCTCTCTTTGCACAGACATGTCTTTCCTGTGCTCGCTCTCTTGTTCCCTCGCTCTCTTTGCACAGACATGTCTTTCCTGTTCTCACTCCCTCTCGCTCTCTTTGCACAGACATGTCTTTCCTGTTCTCGCTCTCTTTGCACAGACATGTCTTTCCTGTTCTCGCTCCCTCTCGCGCTCTATGCCCAGACATGTCTTTCCTGTTCTCGCTCCCTCTCGCTCTCTTTGCACAGACATGTCTTTCCTGTGCTCGCTCTCTTGTTCCCTCGCTCTCTTTGCACAGACATGTCTTTCCTATGCTCGCTCTCCTTGCACAGACATGTCTTTCCTGTTCTCACTCCCTCTCGCTCTCTTTGCACAGACATGTCTTTCCTGTTCTCGCTCCCTCTTGCTCTCTTTGCACAGACATGTCTTTCCTGTGCTCGCTCTCTTTGCACAGACATGTCTTTCCTGTGCTCGCTCTCTTTGCACACACGTCTTTCCTGTGCTCGCTCTCTTTGCACACACGTCTTTCCTGTGCTCGCTCTCTTTGCACAGACATGTCTTTCCTGTTCTCGCTCCCTCTCGCTCTGTTTGCACAGACATGTCTTTCCTGTGCTCGCTCTCTTTGCACACACGTCTTTCCTGTGCTCGCTCTCTTTGCACACACGTCTTTCCTGTGCTCGCTCTCTTTGCACACACGTCTTCCCTGTGCTCGCTCTCTTGCTCCCTCTCGCTCTTTGCACAGACATGTCTTTCCTGTGCTCGCGCTCTCTCTCCCTCTCTCGCGCTCTTTGCACAGACATGTCTTTCCTGTTCTCGCTCCCTCTCGCTCTTTGCATACATGTCTTTCCTGTGCTCGCTCTCTTTGCAGACATGTCTTCCCTGTGCTCGCTCTCTCTCGCTCTTTGCACAGACATGTCTTCCCTGTGCTCGCTCTCTTGCTCCCTCTCGCTCTTTGCACAGACATGTCTTTCCTGTGCTCGCTCTCTCTCCCTCTCTCGCGCTCTTTGCACAGACATGTCTTTCCTGTTCTCGCTCTCTTTGCACAGACATGTCTTTCCTGTGCTCGCTCTCTTGTTCCCTCGCTCTCTTTGCACAGACATGTCTTTCCTGTTCTCACTCCCTCTCGCTCTCTTTGCACAGACATGTCTTTCCTGTTCTCGCTCTCTTTGCACAGACATGTCTTTCCTGTTCTCGCTCCCTCTCGCGCTCTATGCCCAGACATGTCTTTCCTGTTCTCGCTCCCTCTCGCTCTCTTTGCACAGACATGTCTTTCCTGTGCTCGCTCCCTCTCGCTCTCTTTGCACAGACATGTCTTTCCTGTGCTCGCTCTCTTGTTCCCTCGCTCTCTTTGCACAGACATGTCTTTCCTATGCTCGCTCTCCTTGCACAGACATGTCTTTCCTGTTCTCACTCCCTCTCGCTCTCTTTGCACAGACATGTCTTTCCTGTTCTCGCTCCCTCTTGCTCTCTTTGCACAGACATGTCTTTCCTGTGCTCGCTCTCTTTGCACAGACATGTCTTTCCTGTGCTCGCTCTCTTTGCACACACGTCTTTCCTGTGCTCGCTCTCTTTGCACACACGTCTTTCCTGTGCTCGCTCTCTTTGCACAGACATGTCTTTCCTGTTCTCGCTCCCTCTCGCTCTGTTTGCACAGACATGTCTTTCCTGTGCTCGCTCTCTTTGCACACACGTCTTTCCTGTGCTCGCTCTCTTTGCACACACGTCTTTCCTGTGCTCGCTCTCTTTGCACACACGTCTTCCCTGTGCTCGCTCTCTTGCTCCCTCTCGCTCTTTGCACAGACATGTCTTTCCTGTGCTCGCGCTCTCTCTCCCTCTCTCGCGCTCTTTGCACAGACATGTCTTTCCTGTTCTCGCTCCCTCTCGCTCTTTGCATACATGTCTTTCCTGTGCTCGCTCTCTTTGCAGACATGTCTTCCCTGTGCTCGCTCTCTCTCGCTCTTTGCACAGACATGTCTTCCCTGTGCTCGCTCTCTTGCTCCCTCTCGCTCTTTGCACAGACATGTCTTTCCTGTGCTCGCTCTCTCTCCCTCTCTCGCGCTCTTTGCACAGACATGTCTTTCCTGTTCTCGCTCTCTTTGCACAGACATGTCTTTCCTGTGCTCGCTCTCTTGTTCCCTCGCTCTCTTTGCACAGACATGTCTTTCCTGTTCTCACTCCCTCTCGCTCTCTTTGCACAGACATGTCTTTCCTGTTCTCGCTCTCTTTGCACAGACATGTCTTTCCTGTTCTCGCTCCCTCTCGCGCTCTATGCCCAGACATGTCTTTCCTGTTCTCGCTCCCTCTCGCTCTCTTTGCACAGACATGTCTTTCCTGTGCTCGCTCTCTTGTTCCCTCGCTCTCTTTGCACAGACATGTCTTTCCTATGCTCGCTCTCCTTGCACAGACATGTCTTTCCTGTTCTCACTCCCTCTCGCTCTCTTTGCACAGACATGTCTTTCCTGTTCTCGCTCCCTCTTGCTCTCTTTGCACAGACATGTCTTTCCTGTGCTCGCTCTCTTTGCACAGACATGTCTTTCCTGTGCTCGCTCTCTTTGCACACACGTCTTTCCTGTGCTCGCTCTCTTTGCACACACGTCTTTCCTGTGCTCGCTCTCTTTGCACACACGTCTTCCCTGTGCTCGCTCTCTTGCTCCCTCTCGCTCTTTGCACAGACATGTCTTTCCTGTGCTCGCGCTCTCTCTCCCTCTCTCGCGCTCTTTGCACAGACATGTCTTTCCTGTTCTCGCTCCCTCTCGCTCTTTGCATACATGTCTTTCCTGTGCTCGCTCTCTTTGCAGACATGTCTTCCCTGTGCTCGCTCTCTTGCTCCCTCTCGCTCTTTGCACAGACATGTCTTTCCTGTGCTCGCGCTCTCTCTCCCTCTCTCGCGCTCTTTGCACAGACATGTCTTTCCTGTTCTCGCTTTCTTTGCACAGACATGTCTTTCCTGTTCTCGCTCCCTCTCGCTCTTTGCATACATGTCTTTCCTGTGCTCGCTCTCGTTGCACAGACATGTCTTCCCTGTGCTCGCTCTCTCTCGCTCTTTGCACAGACATGTCTTCCCTGTGCTCGCTCTCTTGCTCCCTCTCGCTCTTTGCACAGACATGTCTTTCCTGTGCTCGCTCTCTCTCCCTCTCTCACGCTCTTTGCACAGACATGTCTTTCCTGTTCTCGCTTTCTTTGCACAAACATGTCTTTTCTGTGCTCGCTCACTTGCTCCCTCACGCTCTTTGCACAGACATGTCTTTCCTGTTCTCGCTCTCTTAGCACAGACATGTCTTTCCTGTTCTCGCTCTCTTAGCACAGACATGTCTTTCCTGTGCTTGTTCTCTCGCTCCCTCTCGCGCTCTTTGCCCAGACATGTCTTTCCTGTTCTCGCTCCCTCTCGCTCTCTTTGCACAGACATGTCTTTCCTGTGCTCGCTCTCTTGTTCCCTCGCTCTCTTTGCACAGACATGTCTTTCCTGTGCTCGCTCTTTGCACAGACATGTCTTTCCTGTTCTCGCTCCCTCTTGCTCTCTTTGCACAGACATGTCTTTCCTGTGCTCGCTCTCTTGTTCCCTCGCTCTCTTTGCACAGACATGTCTTTCCTGTGCTCGCTCTCTTGTTCCCTCGCTCTTTGCACAGACATGTCTTTCCTGTGTTCGCTCTTTGCCCAGACATGTCTTTCCTGTTCTCGCTCCCTCTCGCTCTCTTTGCACAGACATGTCTTTCCTGTGCTCGCTCTCTTGTTCCCTCGCTCTCTTTGCACAGACATGTCTTTCCTGTGCTCGCTCTTTGCACAGACATGTCTTTCCTGTTCTCGCTCCCTCTTGCTCTCTTTGCACAGACATGTCTTTCCTGTGCTCGCTCTCTTGTTCCCTCGCTCTCTTTGCACAGACATGTCTTTCCTGTGTTCGCTCTTTGCACAGACATGTCTTTCCTGTTCTCGCTCCCTCTTGCTCTCTTTGCACAGACATGTCTTTCCTGTGCTCGCTCTCTTTGCACAGACATGTCTTTTTTGTGCTCGCTCTCTTTGCACAGACATGTCTTTCCTGTTCTCGCTCCCTATCGCGCTCTTTGCACAGACATGTCTTTCCTGTTCTCGCTCCCTCTCGCTCTCTTTGCACAGACATGTCTTTCCTGTTCTCGCTCTCTTTGCACAGACATGTCTTTCCTGTGCTCGCTCTCTTTGCACAGACATGTCTTTCCTGTTCTCGCTCCCTCTTGCTCTCTTTGCACAGACATGTCTTTCCTGTTCTCACTCCCTCTCGCTCTCTTTGCACAGACATGTCTTTCCTGTTCTCGCTCCCTCTCGCGCTCTTTGCACAGACATGTCTTTCCTGTGCTCGCTCTCTTTGCACAGACATGTCTTTCCTGTGCTCGCTCTCTTTGCACACACGTCTTTCCTGTGCTCGCTCTCTTTGCACAGACATGTCTTCCTTGTGCTGCACACCACTCTCGTCTTGCACCCTTTTGGTGGCCAGGTTTTACCACTGATTGGTCGACGTTCTGCAGGTATTAAGAGCTCTGTCCACTTGTTGATCACCCCTACTTCTATATAATGTGTCAGTGCAAGCTGGAAATATTGGCTCCTCGCCTCCTGCGTTGGCACCGGTGTCCCAAGGCTTGTTATGCCGTTATGCCACGTGATCACGGCATCCAGTTCAGCCGCCATGAGTATTTCTTCACCACCTTTGATGATTGTGTATCTTCATTATAAGAGCCTGTGATTGGGCACATCGCCATGAATGTCTGTTCTTGTCTCTCCACAGCTCGCACATGGAAATCATCACAAGCCTGAATTACGTAGTGACCTCCTCTGCCTGAACTCTGGACTTGGTCCTCCGCCCTCCACACATGAACTTGCCCGATCCTCCTCTCTGATGACTGGTAATTGATTGTGGGACTTGTGGTTTTCTGGTGTTATCTGGGTTCTCCGTAGCTCTCATCCTCGAATTACATGTCTCTTTCCTTTAAGGTGCTCACACCCCTGCGCAGTTCCAGGTTGCTCCTTCAGCCACATTTCTGTCACAGTCTGCACCCTCTGGTAACTTTTACTTAATATAAATCCCTTTTTCCCCCTTTAGGACCCAAGTCCTGTCCTCTCTGTCTACCCTAACTTGCCACATGGTTCTGGTCTTAGAGTTAAAGTGAACTTTACCAATAGCCTCACTATTAAGTCTGTGGCTTAAAGATTTCAGTGAAGCAGTGTAGAAAAACGTCCTGTTCATTCCTCAGATCTCCTTTTTTAACCATTCTTTGCATGTAACGTTTGGGCCCCGGCGTGCTGCACTTTGGTTATCTCTGGTCTGCACAGGGGGCCAGCCATCATCTGGGTAGCACTGACCCAGGTATTTTTTGTTCTAGATCCTTTCTTAAGAGCTCCCGGATTATCTGCGCTCGCCTCCTTGACAAATGGTGCTTTCGGTGGACTGGGTAACCCCTCTTTCCGTAAGTGTGGATGAGCCTTCTTCTGACATGTAATGTGATGTTCCAGCTCGGAATATTTGTGACTCGTTCTTTTTTTGGTCCTTTGTGAATTTGTTTTAGATTCTTCACCGCTATTTAACCAGAAGGAAGCCCCCGCGGCTCACGGCTACCACAGCCCCCATGAGCATTGGAGCCGGCTGCACCGCACTCCAACACCCTTCCCTCCACCTCCGTCTCAGGTCTGTGGCAAGGTTGTGGACATGGAGCCACATGGCACACACATAAAAGATGAGAAGGACCGGTAAGGGCATGCTCCAAACTCGTACTATCACCTTTCAGTAAATATGCACTGTAATTATACATTTTTTTTTTTTACAGGGATCTTCTATATTCCCGCTTGACACCTCGGGTCTCGCCTCTCAGTGCCACACGTTTGCCTGGCAATGAGGAGCATGGTTCGGCTCGTACTCTGTCTCCTTACATTGCGATTCGGCCAGGAAGCAGCTCCGACACCAAGCCTCGCCTGACCCCAGACCACCCTACTAAAGTGAACGTTAAGGAGGAGCCAGAGCTACTTACTTTTGAAGTAGTGCGCTCCCCCCTGTCTGGACTTCATTTGCCTCATCCATCTCCCCCATTTGAACGGCTTCGTGGGGCTTTTCTGGGAGAGCAGTACCCTAATGCACTGGAAGCCTGGAGAGATGTGTACCGTAGAGCGGATCCACCCCCCCTTCGCCTTCCTCCTACACCTCCACAACGCCTGTATGAGCAGCGAGAAGAGCGTGCACATATTCTGCGGGAAGACTTTGAACGGGCGCGTGTTTATGGTCTGCCTTCTCATGTCTCCATGCAGCCTGCTGCTCCATCCATGTTGAGTGCGCTGTACCACCACCACCCTGGGACTGGACTTCTCACCAAAACCCCTCCGATCAACCTCCTAAGTGTGCCTCCTCCCTTAATCTCTACTTTACGGCCAGGATCTCCTCCCCGTAGAGACCTCCTTTTCAAAGACAGAGACTGTAGATAGAACTTCTGTAGCCTCCCCTTGTACATATTTATATAATCCACCCTGATGATCTGGGATTTTGTACATTTTTTTTTTGTATAATGTGATTTTAAACACTGTTTCCTGGTGCCCATTCCTGTTACAGATTTCTCTGACTCAGGAGTCAGCAGGGCGTGAAAGCAAACAGCTCTGTAACTGACACCAATAAAACCTTTCCTCACAGCTGTCAATGATGGTAAGTCTTCCAAAAATTGACTGCAATTTTCTGCTACCTCCGCCCTAATAAAACACCTGTATTACTGAACGGAGAGTATAAAGGCACCGCTCCAATTCTACAGTGTGGCGTAAGGATGTAGACGGTCCTGACCATCAGCAGCTCCAGGTGTATGATGCCACGCCGTGCAGAGCAAGCCGCCACACCGTGCAGAGCAAGCTGCCATGCCAGAAATGTCATCCTCTTCCTACTCCGAAAAACATCAGGCCATGAAGCCCATCTGGTGCAAAAGAATAGTGGTGGTTACCCAGACTCTGTGCCTTTTAGAGTGCTCAGGCCTCTCTACCCATCAAGGCCCATGCCGAGTATAAATCGCCACATGTGCTGTCTGATTACATTCATCTTGTGGAGCTGAAGACGAATCTGATGCTTACAATTGCAGATTGCCTCTAATTTTCAAGATCCAGAGGAGATTGCAGTAACTTATGACACTTTTCATGCAGCCTTATAGAACAATTAATCTTTTTCATTTCCGCCTCATTATTGAATTGTTAGTAATTGTCAATTACATCCTCTATTTGGTCTATTGAGCCTTCAGAATTTTATCATGTTAAGGTGACCAATCAACGAACACCAACTCCGCTTGATGACGTCCCAATTATACCCCATCACCGAGTTTCATAAATGCTCTCTAGGTAAGGTATACAGATTTAAGATTTCTTACGATGCTGAAAGGTTTCTATATGTTTTCAGATATTCCTCATTCTTGCATTAACAAAGCGGATAGTTTTTGCTACATATGCAGAGAACTCACTTCTGCATCACAAAGGTGAAACTTTCCTACCATAAGGAAAACCCACAACCTGAATTTTGGCTGCAGAATAGGAGATCAGGATCAGAGTTGGGCTCTACACGTTTGCTGCAATAGATGTGCATCACATCTTACCCAGTGGTTGTAGGGTAGAGTCCATCTATGCCTTTTGCAGTCCTAATAATCTATAGAGGGCCAACCGATCACACTAATTGCTATTTCTGCATGGGGCCCGCCATTAGGATAGGAGTTTCAAGGAAAAATTGTTTTTTACAGTGTCCAAACCTTTCATCTGCAATACCCCCAGTACAACATACAGAAGAACTGACTCCAAAAGCACCAGAAGCATTTTAAGAAGTCAAATGATTAAGAAGAGGGCACTTGGTGTCCAGAAGCATCTTCCTCTCACAACCTAGGCTTTTGGTCAGCAACCTCATTTGAACCACATCTTGTAAAACAAAGTGAACGGAATGATCTTGTTAGAGGTTTGCATTTGCCCAAGATTAAGGCTGAGCTCCTGGGTTGCCGGCTACAGCAGTAGAATCTTCTAGCGGGTAATGTTCCGTTTTGTTTGTGCTTTAACCGTGATAAAGACCTTGTCCAATACTTCTTCATGGAGGGAGATCTTGTGGCATACAACATCATCAGCTGTTTAATGGAAGCTCTGAAAAGAAGTCATAATCCAGAGGAATGGAGGCTTTTCATCGATTCATCCACAACGAGCCAAAAAAACAACGTCTTGCTTCATAAAGGCAATGAGCTACCTTCAATTCCAGCTGGTTCTGCTGTCAACCTGAAGTAAAACTATGACAAGATGAAACCGCTTTTGAGGTGCCAGAACTATGACCAGCATTTGTGGCCCCTCTGTGGTGACATAAAGGTGGTTGCAATCTTACTTGGGCTCCAGGGTGGATACACAAGGTCTTGCTTTCTGGGTGAGAGGGATAGTCTGGTAAGACAACATCATTACAGTAAAAGAGACGGGCCTCCCCGGCATTCAGTTCAGCCATGAAAGAGTAAAGCTGTCCTGCATCCAGCACTTGTGGACCCACAGAAGGTTTTGTTTCCCTCATTGCATATCTAGTTGGGCCTGATGAAGAACTTTGTAAAGGCAATGGATGAAAATACAAAAGCACCAAGTATCTCATTGATAAATGTCCAAGGTTGAGTGAAGCAAAGATGAAGGATGGAGTCTTTACCTCAAATTCGTAAGCTGCTTGAAGATGAGGAGGTTCTCTATGGTGAATGCTACCCATGCAGACTTCTTTTTCTGAAACAGTTTTAACTCCTTTTTGGGGGCAAGTAACTGAAAATTTGCTGGAAAATCTCCCAAAAACATATAAGGATCTTGGTTGTAACGTCCTTAGAGATTAATTTCTTACATTCACATCTAGACTTTTTCCACCAAACTTCAGAGCAGTGAGTGACTGGTGAGAGTTTTCACCAATGTATTGCCGCTATGGAGAAAAGATATCAAGGAAAATGGAATCCATCAATGCTGCACATTACTGCTGGACAATTGTAAGAGCTGATCCGATGCAGGAGTACAAGAGACAAGCAAAGAAGTTGTCACTGAATGAGGAGCAAATGTTCTAAAGCAATTTCTGTAACTTTATTATTTATATAGCACCATTAATTCCATGGTGCTGTACATGAGAAAGGGGTTACATACAGGGTTATAGATATCGTTAACAGTAAACAAATTTACAGTGACAGACTGGTACAGAGGGGAGAGGACCCCGTCCTTGTGGACTTACATTCTACAGGATAATGGGGAAGAGACAGGAGGTCGGGGGTGCAGGAGCTCTGGTGGTGGTGAGGCAGCAGCTCGGGCGGTTGGTGAGGCGGCAGCTTGGGTGGTTCACAATAGTGTTTAGACATATGTTACTTATTGGAATTGCTGGTAAGTTTCTTCTAATTAACTGTTACACAACTCCGGCCCTCAAGAGCAACCAACAGGTAATATTTTCAGTGTTTCCTTAGTATTGTCCAATTGGTAATTGCATCACCTGGACAGGCAAGAGCTCCATCACCAGTGCAATACGTATGGAAATTCTGAAAACTTGACCTGTTGGTGGCTCTTGAAGGCCAGAGTTGGGGAACACTGTTTTAAATATGAGAAAACTGGAAGATCAAAATATTCTGCATTCTTATATTTTTAAAAATAATGTTTCAAAGTAGTGAAACTTAAGGGTACATATTCCTCGGCGCTGAGAAATAAGGGTATAGCGCCTCCCAGCGATGGAAAATCGCTGGTAGCGGAGATCCCGGAGAACATGATTCAGGACGGTTTTTGCCATCCCCAGTGTTGCGATCGCCTTTATTCACCGAATAACGACCACAAAAAAAGTGATTTTAAATTTATTTCTACTCTGATATGGTCTAGCATTCCAGAGGAGAGAGAAATGGGGTACCCCTCCCACCCAGTACCACCAGTGTCCCCAGACCCTCCAGCTCTGTCCAGACCCCGGCATCTTCCGGGAAGAAAATGGCGGGCACAGTGCGCCCACCGGGATCTGCCGACATCTGGCAACAAAATATTTTTCCTATTAGTTCATTTTGATCACTGTGATAGGCCCTATCACAGTGATCAAGATAAAAGAAAAAATAGTAAATCAAACCCCCTTTATCTAATTAGGGTTGGGGATAGAACTAGGTTTAGGGTAGGTGTCACGGATCCCACTGTGCTGCCACCAATATGTCACAGATCCCACTGGCTATGTCAGGGATCCCACCAATAAGTCACGGTTCACGGGGAAGATGCCTTTATCGTCCCCACTACTCGCACCAATTTGTCAGGAACCGGAGTTGTTTGGTTGCCGCTGGTTCCTTCTGAAGGGGATTTATCTATATCTCAGTTCCGGTTTGGAACTTGCAGCTCTCTGGCGCCCCCTTACCCTCAGGTCAGATCAGGTACTGCACCTAGGCTAATTAGTCGCCAGCAAGGCTGCCTATCTACTGGCTATTGGGCATGCTGCAGCGAGGGCGATATGACTACTCCCACTCAGGAGGGAACAATAATTATCAACACCGCCGATCGCTACAGAGATTCCCAATTGCAAAGAACAAAGTATGCTGCCACCAGCTCTGATTTCCTAAGGATTAACGGTTCCGGAGCCAACCCAAATTAGTAGCGTAATTCACTTCAGAGGACGCAACATTTCGTATAGAGCATGAAGAGACAAGCTAATAATTTTATATTTTACTTCATAAAAAGGTAGGCAGTGTTTACAAAAGTATTAAAAATATGTTATAAAGAAGACAAAATCATGTGTAAATTACAAATAAAAGGATTAAAATTGGAAAAAACAAAGCGTTATGTCATTTTATCTCATGGCTGGCCGTGAGATGAGAAGGACATCCATATATATCTAGATGCATGAGGACAGCTTGTCGGGCTGTTGTTAGCTCGCTTCCTGGACCAACACTACTCCTAACTCAGCAGGGGTAAGATATGCCCTCACGTAGTGACATCACTGAGTGGGCTGAGTAATGACATGCACTCTTTCTACTATTTACGTTTTTGAGACACCAAAGACATTCCAGGCAGGGGCAGTGTAGAGAGGCTGGTATGTGCGGCGTCAAGCCATAAGCTTCTTCAGTGATTCTAGTGCCCTCAGAAACCCTTCAGATCTCAGTAATCCCTGCGTTCCTTATGTCTCAACTGTGCCCTCTGGAACTCTCCTTCATCTTTGACTTCTTCCTTTCTGATTCTCAACCTTCTGGCTCTTACTAAATCATGGATTCAGCAGTCAGACACCACTGCTGCTGCTCTCTCATGGTGGACTACATTCTCTCATACCCCCAGATTGGACAACAGACCAGGTGGAGGCCTTGATCAGGTCCCATCAACCAAATGTATTTTTCAGGTTATCCCCAAGTACCCTCACTTATCTTCCCCTCTTTTGAGGTCCATGCTGTCAGACTTTGTATCCTCTTCTCCCTGCGAGAGGGTGTTGTGTATCGTCATCTCGGCCTCTCCGATCAATTCCTGGATCACTTTGCCACCTGGCTACCACATTTTGTCTCCTGTGACATCCCCACTCTCATCATAGTGAACTTTAACATCACCTTTGATTTTTCCCTCTCCCCATCTGCCACTCACCATTTATCTCTAACCTCCTCCTTCGGCCTTTCACAACTTACTATCCTACGCAAAACGGAAACTTCCTAGACATGGTCTTCTTCTGGCTATGCTCAGTGCATGATTTCACCAACTCCTCTCTCCCTCACTCTGACTACAACCTTCTCTCATTCTTTGTCATCCTGCTCTGGACACCCCTACTGTCCACCCTTATAGAAATACTAGATGTTTCCAGCCAGCTAACGCACGGCACACTCATTGCTATCTAATTAACGCTGCTGGTGATTAAACTAAAGTAAATAATGACAACATTCAATAGCGCTTACGCAGGTGGTAAATTAACTTAAAATGAAGTTAATAACAATAATAATCATTAAAAATCTGAATAATACTAATAATTTTATTCACAGTGTAAAATCAAAAACAAACTGGATTCAGTAAGATGTGCGTTTTTTATTCATTCCAGCATCTAAACAAATTTCATAACGAAACATAAATTAAGTTAAAATTTCTCTGTAAACACAATTAAATGTATAGTCATTTTCAAAGATCTTTCCTTGACTTCTACCAGGTACAATTTAATGTGTGGGGACGGGATTGTGTGTGGTAATGTGGGAAGGGGGGGGGGGCGGGATTATGTGTGGTAATGTAGTGGGGGGGTGGGATTGTGTGTGGTAATGTGGGAGGGCGGGATTATGTGTGGTAATGTGGGGGCGGGATTGTGTGTGGTAATGTGGGGGGAGGGATTGTGTGGTGATGTGGTGCAGATTGTGTGGTGATGTGTTGGGGGCGGGATTGTGTGGTAATGTGGGGGGCGGGATTGTGTGTGGTAATGTGGTGGGGGGTGGGATTGTGTGTGTTAATGTGGGGGCGGGATTGTGTGTGGTAATGTGGGGGGCGGGATTGTGTGTGGTAATCTGGTGGGGGCGGGATTGTGTGTGGTAATGTGGTGGGGCGGGATTGTGTGGTAATGTGGGGGGGCGGGATTGTGTGGTAATGGGGGGATTATGTGTGGTGTTGTGGTGGGGGGCGAGATTGTGTGGTGATGGGTGCGGGATTCTGTTGTAATGTGGTGGGAGGGCGGGATTATCTGTTGTAATGTAGTGGGGGGCGGGATTGTGTGGTAATGTGGTGGGGGAGGGATTATGTGTGGTAATGTGGTGGGGGGGCGGGTGTAATGAGGTCTACTGTGCTGTAGTACCTCTTTCAGCACCCCCCATGTTTCAGGAGGTCCACTCTGCTTTTGCTGGATTCTGAATGAAGGACGCTGGCTGGAATTCCTTGATTACGTGAGAGCATATAAAAGCTGACTGCTACTCCATGTATTTCCAGTCTAAAAGAACACACTTTATTCACAGCACACAGAATATATAACACAGATACACAGGGCAGGCCAATAGAAAAAGCAGGCCAGACCTACATTACAAAGCCGCAGGGGCCCGGAGCCTGCTGATATTTACTGTGGGAATTACAAAGGTGGGGGAGGTCAGAAGAATATCTTGTCCCCTCTGACCAGGGGCGCAGCTTGTGGACTGATGCATTTCACTTGGAACCTATTATACATAATATATACTGCATAACATTCTTGGTGCTGGGGGTTCTGTAACAGCGGGATTGTATGGTAATGTGGTGGGGGTGCGGGATTATCTGTGGTGGTGTGGGGGCGGGATTATGGGTGGTGATGGGGTGGTGGTCTTATGGGTGGTGATAGGGTGGGCGGCAGAATTGTGTGTGGTGATGTGGGGGCGGGATTAGCAAGTAATCACGATGCCTTATATATATATATATATATATATATATATATATATATATATATATATATATATATATATATATATATACCATTAACACCCAGAAACTTATGAAGACTTTACAACTTTACAGGCATCATAGGCCCCGATGTCCTGACTCTGAACTGAAACAATGAAACACTGCAAAGTGTCCTGGGTGAAGCTGCACCCCCTATACATAGCACAGCTCTGCACAGATGGTGACAACCCTGGCACACGCTGCAAACAACTCTGCCCTTCATCTCCCCAAACAAACCTACTTCAACACCCTCCTCATCACACAATCCAATAATCCTAAACGTCTGACACTTTTCATTCCCTCCTCAATTCAAGAGTGCAGGCCCCAACCACGGATCTCTGTGCTGACAATCTGGTCAATTATTTCAATGAAAAAATACCATATCTGACAGGAAATTTTCTGCAAGTCCCTGCATACCATGCACTGTCCTCCCTCCCCCACTGCATCTAGCTCACTCTCTGTCTTTGAACTAGTCACGGAAGAAGTAGTGATCAGGCGCCTTGCTTCTTCTCGCCCTAGTACTTGCACCAGTGACCCTATTCCCTCAAATCTCCAGTCCCTTTCACGTAACAAAAATATTCAACCTCTTTCTCTCTTCCGGTATCTTTATCTCCTCATTTAAGCATACCATCAAACATCCATTACTTTAAAAAAAATCCATTGACCAAATCTATGCTGCTATCTAAAGACCTGTCTCTAATCTCTTCATCTTTAAACTCCTGGAATGCTTGGTCCACTTCAGTCTAATCCACTATCAGATCACTCTTTTTGACCCTGTAATATCCAGTTTCCGCTCTCTACACTCTACTGCAACTGCCCTCACTAAGGCTACGTTCACATTTGCGTCTTTTGGCGCAGCGACGACGCAACGCATGACGCACTGAAAACGCACACAAAACGCAGCATATTTTGACGCATGCGTTGAACGCATGCGTCTGAAAACGCTGCGTTTTTTGCAATTTGACTTGCGTTTTTGTAAAAAAAACGCGTTTGATGACGCATGCGTCGTCAAACAAAAGATGTCACAATTAACAGGAAAAAAAAAACCATAGTGTCTAGACACTAGATAAAGACCACCAATGGATAGAGGAGGGTGGGTGTCATGGAATTAGTGTGTATATATACCCCGGCATAGATGAATTCCTCCCATTTTGCTACAACGTCATGATGGAGCGTCCATGGAGAGTACATGAATATGGAGTTGGATTTTGCCTTGGCTAATGCTTATGCCATTGCCTTTCATGAACAAAGGAAGAGAGAAAAACGGAGGAGTCATCGGCGCTTTTGGTTACACCCTATCGTGGAAGTCCGGGAGAGCCGTGGAGCCTACCATTGCTTGTTTGGCGAGCTGAATGAGAACCTGGAAAAATATTTCGAATATACCAGCTATCTGCTGCGTCATGTGGAAGGAGCCATTACCAGGCAGAACACACAGCTCCGGAGATCAATTTCCGCAGAGGAACGGCTGCTGGTGACTCTACGGTACGTAATGTAGATATATTTGAAAGACAGTGATATGTTCTGCCATTTTTTTTTTGTTTATTTTTTTTGTGTGGGTATTGCAAATGTATTTTTTTCTTAATACAATGTACTAAATGTATTTATTTTTCTTCTTGGCGGTTTCCTGGCTACCGGAGAGACCTTGAGATCCCTGCATTTCCAATTCAGGATTGGAGTCTCCACACTTTCGGGAATTATTGTCGACACATGCCGCGCTTTGTGGGACAATCTCCGTGAAGAATTTTTACCCCTTCCTACAAGTGAAATATGGGAGGCCAACGCCAATAAATTTGAACAGCTGTGTTCTTTCCCTAACTGTATTGGAGCTGTGGATGGGAAGCACGTAAGGATTACAAAGCCTGCAAGAAGTGGATCTATGTTTTTTAATTATAAAAAATATTTTTCCACCGTGCTCATGGCAATTGCAGGTGCGGACTGCAGGTTTCTTGCCGTGGACATAGGAGCTTTTGGCCAGACAAATGACTCGCGGACATTTAAAGAGTCTGATTTGGGCCGAAGATTATATGGGAACAATTTTAATTTCCCCCAGCCACGACCTCTTCCCAACACCGAAGGCCCGGCGATGCCGTTTGTTGTGGTTGGGGATGAGGCATTTCAAATGTGTGCCAACCTACTCAAACCCTACTCCAGTCGGGGCTTGGACCACACAAAAAGTATTTTTAATTACAGACTGTCCAGGGCCAGAAGAACTGTGGAGTGCGCTTTTGGGATCCTGGTGTCCAAATGGCGTATTTTAGGATCCGCCATCAATCTGAAAATTGAGACAGTGGATGAGTTGGTGAAGGCTTGTGTGGTTCTACACAATTATATTATTGATAAAGAGAGACTGAACGTGGACCTAGATGAACCCATACCAAACCCATTGCCCGATTACCAAGATCATCCTCTGAGGACAACAGTTGAAATTGGGCAGATGACGGATAGGTTTGCTTCCTATTTTGTTTCTGATGTTGGCCGTGTGTCATGGCAAGATCAAATGGTGTAGTGTTAATGTTTAACAGTTCTACTTTATCCTGCTTTTAACACACCATAAATGTATTGTGATTAAAGTCAAAGAAAATACTGACATTTAAAGTTTTTAACACAATTGTGTCCATAAAATAACCATTTGTGTGCCTACTGTAATGTTCTTCTAATTTTTTTATGTACCTAGATTTTCTACTGAGTTGTGTTTTCAACAAATGTACTTTATTATGCCTTTCCTTTACAAAAAGGGCTCCCCTTTTTTTAAAAAGTTTTGTTCAATAAAAATTTTTTAAAACAATTCCAATGTCCATTTTAATAGCAACTGTGTGTACTATAAAAAAATGTACTCAGGTGATCACCATTTCCCAAATAAACTCTGCCTAACCGCCCCATGTTCACATAGCCGTGTGCTGCATAGTTGAGCGAACATGATCGGCTCCCTCCTTGTCAAGCTATGAAGCTTGCAGACTAGTTGCATATGGAACACGGCTTCATGTAGCGCGCACATAAAGAAAACATTAGTATACAAAATATAACATTTTACATTCACCACCTCCGGTGTAATATAAAGTGAACATTGCATCACACAACAGTATAAAATAATGTAACATAATTGTAAAGGGTAATTTCCGTCTGTCAGTCTTTCTGTCCTTCAGTAACCGTTATTCATTTGCTGATTGTTCTGGCCAGCTGACAGTCATGGCTGACGAGACCAATCAGCGACGGGCAGAGTCATGAATAAAATGGCCGCTCCTTACTCCCCGCAGTGAATGCCTGTCGCCCGCATACGCCCCTCTGTCATCAACACTTACCGGCGGTAACGCACCATGTTATGCCGCGGGTGCAATCCGTTGCCGCCGTTAAACCTTGATGTCACCAATTTTTTAATATTGACGCTGCCTATACCGCATCAGTATTAAAAAATGTAAACATTTAGATTTTTTAAATTACGATGCTATACTCACCCTCCGTAGCCATTTGTGACGACCGTCATGGTTTACGCTTATCGTCGGACATGCCATGACGTCACGGTCAATATACTACGCCACAATGAAATAGTGTACGTGGCTGGGCAATATACTATGTGTCTCTGGGATGTATACTACGTCACTGGGCAATATACTAAATGGCTGGGCAATATACTACATGGCTGGACATGTTGTACAATACCCGATGTGTTGGAATAGGTAATAAATACTTACTCTCGTCGGCCAAGGATCGGTCTCAGGAACTGGAGCAACCTTGTGTATTTATAGGTTGACGACCTTGCCGCAGCAGCACCACTTCGAGCCTGTTCCTCCTCCTTCCGCAGGCCCCGATTGAAACGGTCCTTCATGGAACGCCATCTTGTTTTCAATTTTTGGACTGTGAAAAAGCCAAAAAAAAGTTAGAGATTGTACATTTCCAAATGATAACACAACCGTGTGCGATGCAACAAACTGGCATGAGTTGATCACATCGCACACGGTTGTGTTATCCTGGCCTGATGGGTCAGAGCGGCATTTCAGCAATACTTACCAAATTTGCCTTTGTCCGTGGGAGAAGCGCTGTCAAAGCCATCCCACAGCGATGTGGCTACCTCATTCCACATCCGCCTCAACACCACCTGGTCCGCGTGCCGGGGGTCACGGCTGTCCCACAACGGGCCTCGCTCCTGGATACAGGCAACCATCAGATCTATGTCAATGGAGTCATATTGATCCCGTCGTGGAACCTAGAATAATTGGAAAACAATGTTTGCAAGCAATACAAATATCCCCCCCCCCCCCAAAAAAAAAAATGTAACCATGAAAACATTCCTAATGTTGTTTAAAAAAATACTTACTCGCTGTCATGCCGCCACAGCTTGGCCCCGAGGTCGCTGCTCCTGCTGGCTCGCTTCCTCCTCATTTGAAGAAGCCTGGAAAAGAGTTTACAAAAAATGTACTGTCAGGTCGCCATTATCACCGCCGCGGCCCCTGCTGTCTGCTTTTACTTACCGCTCCTCGACGTCCCGGCGTGCTCCTGTTCCAGCGCCGCCTTCTCTGCTCGCTCTCCCGGCTCTTGCTTCCTGTCGGGCGCGCGCGCACTAAGGTTTCCTGCGCACGCGCACTCTGCCTTCTTTGCTCCGGTCAGCCCTGTGTCTCGCTGGCAGCGCTGACGTTACTAGCAGCGCTCCTGCGCGTCCACAGCGCCCTCTACTGGGAGCACTTGTATGCACACTCTGCCTTTTTCTCTGGACACTCTTTTCCCTGCTCTCTGTGGTCCTGGAGGACCATGACCCGGAAGGTATACTGCCACTCTGCATTTAAGGCCGCCTCTTCCTTTTGGCTGTGCCTGTCTGTCATTTGTTTTCTGGCAAATGCCTCTGGCTCCCTCGCTTCCTAGCATACCTTACGTTCTCCCTGCTGCTTGTCTCTGACTTTTCGTTTCTGTGTATTATCATTAACTGTCTCCGTGCTTCCCTTGCAGCTCCAGTTCTCCTGTACCTTCGTTTCTTCCCGGTGTTCCAGATCCTCTGCCTAGTCCTTCCGCCATCGTCTCCTGCACTACCGTGGTCTCGTGTCTCCATCTTGTCTTCCGGTTTGTCCTTCCATTCTCTGTCTGTCTTGTCAGTTCCCGTTTCCCGTTCCGCTTCTCCTTCTTCGTTCTCTTTTCCGTCGTCCCTGCCCTGACCTTTTCCTTTCCTTGTACTTTGGTACCGGCTGCCGTTCAGTAGTCTCCCCTGGGCCTGCTCCTAACGCTCCCTGTATAGGGGGCGGTCCACCTGGTCCACTCGTCCTGGGGAGGTTCGCTGTTTCGGTCCAGTGGGTCCACTTATCTCGCTTTCCTGGTCCCTGAGCGTAACAGTACAGACAGGCCCCGCGGAGATCCAGCTTAGTAAAAATTCGAGCTCCCCGTAGCCGATCAAAAAGTTCAGGAATAAGAGGCAGTGGATACTTGTTCTTAATAGTAATACAATTAAGACCACGGTAGTCGATGCAGGGACGGAGGGTTCCGTCCTTCTTCTTAACAAAAAAGAAACCTGCACCTGCGGGTGAGGAGGACTTCCGGATAAAACCCTTGGCCAAATTCTCCTGAACATACTCGGACATGGCTTGAGACTCAAGAAGATTCAGTGGATAGATTCGTCCTCTGGGTGGAGTTGAACCAGGAACGAGGTCGATCGGGCAGTCATATGGGCGATGCGGGGGCAAGTTCTCCGCTTCTGGTCTATGCATGGATCCGGAGAAGGTGTCCGCCGTGCTCAACTGGCCACGTCCTCTTGGTACCAAAGCTATCCAGCGATTCGTCGGTTTCGCGAATTACTACCGACAATTCATTCCTCACTTTTCTTCTCTAATCAAATCCATCATCTCCTTGACTCATAAGGGATCCGATCCTCACATCTGGACCCCTGAAGCTGAAGATGCCTTTCTTTCTTTGAAACAAGCCTTCTCCACAGCTCCCGTACTTCATCGTCCTGTAGTCAATAAACCTTTTATTCTCGAAGTGGATGCTTCTGCAGTAGGAGCAGAGGCAGTACTGTCTCAAGAATCCTCGTCTGGGCGATTTGTCACCTGCGGTTTCTTTTCCAAGACCTTCTCTCCTTCTGAGCGAAACTATTCTATTGGTGACAGGGAGTTATTGGCCATAAAGTTGGCTCTACAAGAGTGGAGATACCTTTTGGAGGGAGCTGTTCACCCGTTCAGGATCTATACGGACCACAAGAATCTAGCTTATATTCGTTCGGCTCAGAGACTTAATCCCCGGCAAGCTAGATGGTCCCTTTTCTTTGCTCGTTTTAATTTCGAGTTACATTTTCGTCCTGGCAATAAAAATCTTAAGGCCGACGCTCTCTCCAGATCCTTTTTGCCTATCGACTCAGAGGAAGAGGCTTCGCATATTCTGGATCCCTCCAAGGTCATCGTAGTAGCTCCAGTCAATCTGTCTTCGCTGCCTCCGGGCAAGACCTTCGTCTCTGAGCGCAACAGAAGGCGAGTTTTACGTTGGGGCCATGCCTCCAAGTTTGCTGGTCATGCCGGTCTTAAGAAGACGCTCTTGCTTCTTTCCCGCTACTACTGGTGGCCGACTCTTTCCCAGGATGTTCAAGATTTTGTTGCTTCTTGTCCGTCTTGTGCCAAGAACAAGATTCCTAGACGACGGCCCTCAGGACTTCTTCATCCGCTGCCAGTTCCTTCAGCTCCGTGGCAACACATTGCAATGGATTTCATCACCGACTTGCCTCGCTCTTCCGGTTGCACTGTCATCCTTGTTGTTGTGGATAGGTTCTCCAAAATGGCTCATTTTTTATCCCTTCCTGGTTTACCCTCTGCACCTGAACTGGCAAAAATTTTTGTCCGCCATGTTTTTCGTATTCATGGCTTTCCTCAACATATCGTTTCGGATAGAGGAGTTCAGTTTACATCTCGGTTCTGGAGAGCGCTCTGTAAATATATGAACATCTCACTTGACTTCTCTTCTGCCTACCACCCTCAGTCCAACGGTCAAGTGGAACGCACCAATCAGACTCTGGTAACTTATCTTCGTCATTTTTCCAATGCACATCACAGTGACTGGTCTGATCTTCTTCCTTGGGCAGAATTTGCATACAACAACCATCCCAGTGAATCTTCTTCCAAGTCGCCCTTCTTTATCGTCTACGGTCAACATCCTGGTGTACCTCTACCGGTTCCTCCTGTCTCGGGGGTGCCGGCGGCTGATCTTTTGTCCGGGGAGTTCTCCAGGATCTGGCAGGAGACCAAGACCGCTCTTGAATTTGCGCGAGACAGAATGAAGAGACATGCTGACAAGAGGCGCCTAGACCCTCCGTTATATCATCCCGGTGATAGGGTTTGGTTATCCTCTAAATTTGTTCGCTTAAAGATTCCTTCTCGTAAATTGGGTCCTCGTTATATTGGGCCTTTTGAGATTCTGACCCGTATTAATGATGTCTCCTACAAGTTAAAGCTGCCTTCCTCGCTACGCATTCCTAATTCCTTCCATGTTTCCCTTCTGAAGCCACTTGTTCTCAATCAGTTTCATGCCTCTACTGCGCCTTCTTCCCGGCCGGTCTCCGCTAATGATGTTTTTGAGATTAAGGACATCCTTGCCATGAAGAGAGTGAGGGGGAGGACCTTTTTTTTGGTAGACTGGAAGGGTTTTGGTCCAGAGGAGAGATCCTGGGAGCCTCGGGAGAACATCCAGGCTCCTCGAGTTTTGGCTAGATTTCTTTCCGGTCTTAGAAAGGGGGGAGGTAAGGAGGGGAGTACTGTCAGGTCGCCATTATCACCGCCGCGGCCCCTGCTGTCTGCTTTTACTTACCGCTCCTCGACGTCCCGGCGTGCTCCTGTTCCAGCGCCGCCTTCTCTGCTCGCTCTCCCGGCTCCTGCTTCCTGTCGGGCGCGCGCGCACTAAGGTTTCCTGCGCACGCGCACTCTGCCTTCTTTGCTCCGGTCAGCCCTGTGTCTCGCTGGCAGCGCTGACGTTACTAGCAGCGCTCCTGCGCGTCCACAGCGCCCTCTACTGGGAGCACTTGTATGCACACTCTGCCTTTTTCTCTGGACACTCTTTTCCCTGCTCTCTGTGGTCCTGGAGGACCATGACCCGGAAGGTATGCTGCCACTCTGCATTTAAGGCCGCCTCTTCCTTTTGGCTGTGCCTGTCTGTCATTTGTTTTCTGGCAAATGCCTCTGGCTCCCTCGCTTCCTAGCATACCTTACGTTCTCCCTGCTGCTTGTCTCTGACTTTTCGTTTCTGTGTATTATCATTAACTGTCTCCGTGCTTCCCTTGCAGCTCCAGTTCTCCTGTACCTTCGTTTCTTCCCGGTGTTCCAGATCCTCTGCCTAGTCCTTCCGCCATCGTCTCCTGCACTACCGTGGTCTCGTGTCTCCATCTTGTCTTCCGGTTTGTCCTTCCATTCTCTGTCTTGTCAGTTCCCGTTTCCCGTTCCGCTTCTCCTTCTTCGTTCTCTTTTCCGTCGTCCCTGCCCTGACCTTTTCCTTTCCTTGTACTTTGGTACCGGCTGCCGTTCAGTAGTCTCCCCTGGGCCTGCTCCTAACGCTCCCTGTATAGGGGGCGGTCCACCTGGTCCACTCGTCCTGGGGAGGTTCGCTGTTTCGGTCCAGTGGGTCCACTTATCTCGCTTTCCTGGTCCCTGAGCGTAACATGTACTGACACGTGTAGAAATACAACAAATAGTAAACAACAGTAGATCATGTACTCACCGAACTCCCCTGCGGTGTTGTGTGGTTTGAGTCGCTGGCCATGGTTTTACAAGATAAATTCTGTAAGGAAAAAGTTAAAAAATTATTACATTAACAGAATCCTCAGCCACATAGAAGAAAATAACCAAAAAATCCATACATAAACATTACGACCACAACGAACAGTGCACTCATAGTACAATGCCAACAGAACAAGCGCTGAGCAAACACCGCCATACAGTGAAAAAAAATGCAATGGCAGAAACGACACAATGGCAGAGTACAGCAAAAACAATACAAAAATTCCCAGAAAAGATTAAAAAAAACAACAGCCACTATGAAAAATCAAAAAATAAATAAATTATTTATTTTAAAAAAAGGTATATTTCCAGAAAAGCCACAAGAAAAGGAAATCCATTATAAACCACCATAGTTTACAATTTTCTTAAAAAACAACAAAGCCAAGATAACGCCATTTAGTTACATATAACCCCAGAAATACATGAGAACCTGATAAGAAAAAAACCTTTCTACCAAAAAAACCCCACAGTGGAACAACCACATGCAATAGAGAACAACCCAAAATTAATTTAAAGCACCATAAATTCATAGGGAAAAAAAAAATTGTGAAAAGAAAAGTCAATCCTGGATAGACCACCATACTTTACAATAAAACCAACAAGGCCGGAGACAATGAAACGCCATCATAACACCAAACATACATCAGAAACCGATAATAAAAAAACACAAATTTCCATTAATCAACCACAGTATAGCCGGATTAAAGGACAGAACAAACATTAATTAAACCTCCACAACTTGCAATACAAATTTTAAAAAATAAAACACCAAGAAAATGCGCAGAATACATAATATACCGTATTTTCCGGCGTATAAGACGACTGGGCGTATAAGACGACCCCCAACTTTTCCAGTTGAAATATAAAATCTCAAAAGTCAGGGGGTTGTCTTATATGCCAGGTGTCGTCTTATAGGGTGGGTGCGGAGCAATCTGCGGTCGAAGTATATAGTGGGGGGGAGTGGTCCTGATGACGAGGTGAGGGAGCGCCTCACCAGGAAGGTGTAAGTGAAGCAAACTGTCAGCGTCTGCGATGCCAGGGCTATGTAAAAAAGAGAGAGAGCGGTGCTGTGCCTAGAAAAACTCTCCTCTTTCACTCATCTGGCTCGCCCTTGTATCCTATTATCTCCTTCTCTGCCTCTGCTTCACTTACACGTTCCCAGTGAGGTGCCCCCTCACCTCGTCATTGGGGTCGCTCCCCCCACAATATGCGGCGACCGCAGATTACTCCGCACCTGCCCTATAAGACGACAACTGGCGTATAAGACGATACCCGACTTTTGAGAAGATTTTCAAGGGTTAAAAAGTAGTCTTATACGCCAGAAAATACAGTACTTACATCTCTTGAAAGAAGATGGGAGAGCTTGTCTGCTGTGTGTCCTATGCTTCAGCCAACTGACAAACAATGCATAAACCTTTATTTTATATATGTGTTGTTTTGTCACTCTCTAGACACCGTCTAGACACTTTATCTTACATAGTAACATAGTAACATAGTTAGTAAGGCCGAAAAAAGACATTTGTCCATCCAGTTCAGCCTATATTCCATCATAATAAATACCCAGATCTACGTCCTTCCACAGAACCTAATAATTGTATGATACAATATTGTTCTGCTCCAGGAAGACATCCAGGCCTCTCTTGAACCCCTCGACTGAGTTCGCCATCACCACCTCCTCAGGCAAGCAATTCCAGATTCTCACTGCCCTAACAGTAAAGAATCCTCTTCTATGTTGGTGGAAAAACCTTCTCTCCTCCAGACGCAAAGAATGCCCCCTTGTGCCCGTCACCTTCCTTGGTATAAACAGATCCTCAGCGAGATATTTGTATTGTCCCCTTATATACTTATACATGGTTATTAGATCGCCCCTCAGTCGTCTTTTTTCTAGACTAAATAATCCTAATTTCGCTAATCTATCTGGGTATTGTAGTTCTCCCATCCCCTTTATTAATTTTGTTGCCCTCCTTTGTACTCTCTCTAGTTCCATTATATCCTTCCTGAGCACCGGTGCCCAAAACTGGACACAGTACTCCATGTGCGGTCTAACTAGGGATTTGTACAGAAGCAGTATAATGCTCTCATCATGTGTATCCAGACCTCTTTTAATGCACCCCATGATCCTGTTTGCCTTGGCAGCTGCTGCCTGGCACTGGCTGCTCCAGGTAAGTTTATCATTAACTAGGATCCCCAAGTCCTTCTCCCTGTCAGATTTACCCAGTGGTTTCCCGTTCAGTGTGTAATGGTGATATTGATTCCTTCTTCCCATGTGTATAACCTTACATTTATCATTGTTAAACCTCATCTGCCACCTTTCAGCCCAAGTTTCCAACTTATCCAGATCCATCTGTAGCAGAATACTATCTTCTCTTGTATTAACTGCTTTACAGAGTTTTGTATCATCTGCAAATATCGATATTTTACTGTGTAAACCTTCTACCAGATCATTAATGAATATGTTGAAGAGAACAGGTCCCAATACTGACCCCTGCGGTACCCCACTGGTCACAGCGACCCAGTTAGAGACTATACCATTTATAACCACCCTCTGCTTTCTATCACTAAGCCAGTTACTAACCCATTTACACACAATTTCCCCCAGACCAAGCATTCTCATTTTGTGTACCAACCTCTTGTGCGGCACGGTATCAAACGCTTTGGAAAAATCGAGATATACCACGTCCAATGACTCACCGTGGTCCAGCCTATAGCTTACCTCTTCATAAAAACTGATTAGATTGGTTTGACAGGAGCGATTTCTCATAAACCCATGCTGATATGGAGTTAAACAGTTATTCTCATTGAGATAATCCAGAATAACATCCCTCAGAAACCCTTCAAATATTTTACCAACAATAGAGGTTAGACTTACTGGCCTATAATTTCCAGGTTCACTTTTAGAGCCCTTTTTGAATATTGGCACCACATTTGCTATGCGCCAATCCTGCGGAACAGACCCTGTCGCTATAGAGTCCCTAAAAATAAGAAATAATGGTTTATCTATTACATTACTTAGTTCTCTTAGTACTCGTGGGTGTATGCCATCCGGACCCGGAGATTTATCTATTTTAATCTTATTTAGCCGGTTTCGCACCTCTTCTTGGGTTAGATTGGTGACCCTTAATATAGGGTTTTCATTGTTTCTTGGGATTTCACCTACCATTTCATTTTCCACCGTGAATACCGTGGAGAAGAAGGTGTTTAATATGTTAGCTTTTTCCTCGTCATCTACAACCATTCTTTCCTCACTATTTTTTAAGGGGCCTACATTTTCAGTTTTTATTCTTTTACTATTGATATAGTTGAAGAACAGTTTGGGATTAGTTTTACTCTCCTTAGCAATGTGCTTCTCTGTTTCCTTTTTGGCAGCTTTAATTAGTTTTTTAGATAAAGTATTTTTCTCCCTATAGTTTTTTAGAGCTTCAATGGTGCCATCCTGCTTTAGTAGTGCAAATGCTTTCTTTTTACTGTTAATTGCCTGTCTTACTTCTTTGTTTAGCCACATTGGGTTTTTCCTATTTCTAGTCCTTTTATTCCCACAAGGTATAAACCGCTTACACTGCCTATTTAGGATGTTCTTAAACATTTCCCATTTATTATCTGTATTCTTATTTCTGAGGATATTGTCCCAGTCTACCAGATTAAGGGCATCTCTAAGCTGGTCAAACTTTGCCTTCCTAAAGTTCAGTGTTTTTGTGACTCCCTGACAAGTCCCCCTAGTGAAAGACAGGTGAAACTGTACAATATTGTGGTCGCTATTTCCTAGATGCCCGACCACCTGCAGATTTGTTATTCTGTCAGGTCTATTAGATAGTATTAGGTCTAAAAGTGCTGCTCCTCTGGTTGGATTCTGCACCAATTGTGAAAGATAATTTTTCTTGGTTATTAGCAGAAACCTGTTGCCTTTATGGGTTTCACAGGTTTCTGTTTCCCAGTTAATATCCGGGTAGTTAAAGTCCCCCATAACCAGGACCTCATTATGGGTTGCAGCTTCATCTATCTGCTTTAGAAGTAGACTTTCCATGGTTTCTGTTATATTTGGGGGTTTGTAACAGACCCCAATGAGAATTTTGTTACCATTTTTCCCTCCATGAATTTCGACCCATATGGACTCAACATCCTCATTTCCTTCGCTAATATCCTCCCTTAAAGTGGACTTTAGACAAGACTTTACATAGAGACAAACCCCTCCTCCTCTCCGATTTTTACGATCCTTTCTAAACAGACTGTAACCCTGTAAGTTAACTGCCCAGTCATAGCTTTCATCTAACCATGTCTCGGTTATTCCCACTATGTCAAAGTTACCTGTAGATATTTCTGCTTCTAGTTCTTCCATCTTGTTTGTCAGGCTTCTGGCGTTTGCAAGCATGCAGTTTAGAGGATTTTGTTTTGTTCCAATCTCCTCGCTGTGGATTGTTTTAGAAATGTTCTTACCGCCCTTCTGAGTATGTTTTCCTGGATCTTCTTTGTTTAAGTCTAATGTTTTTCTTCCCGTCCCCTCTTCTTCTAGTTTAACGCCCTCCTGATGAGTGTAGCGAGTCTTCTGGCGAATGTGTGTTTCCCAGGTTTGTTGAGGTGTAGTCCGTCTCTGGCGAGGAGTCCATCGTACAAGTAATTCACACCGTGGTCCAGGAATCCGAATCCTTGTTGTCTGCACCATCGTCTTAGCCAGTTGTTTGCATAAAGGATCCTGTTCCATCTCCTGGTGCCATGCCCGTCTACTGGAAGGATAGAAGAAAAAACTACCTGTGCATCCAGTTCCTTTACTTTCTTCCCCAACTCTTCAAAGTCTTTGCACATTGTCGGTAGGTCCTTCCTTGCCGTGTCATTGGTGCCAACATGTATCAGAAGAAAAGGGTGGACGTCCTTGAAGTTGAAGAGCTTTGGTATCCTATCGGTCACATCCTTGATCATCGCACCTGGAAGGCAGCATACTTCTCTTGCAGTTATGTCCGGTCTGCAGATGGCTGCTTCTGTGCCTCTCAGTAGTGAGTCTCCCACCACCACCACTCTTCGTTGCTTCTTGGCTGTACTTTTTGCTGTCACTTGTTGCTGTGTGCCCTTTTCTTTTTTGCTTGCTGGTATTGCTTCATCCTTAGGTGTGCCATCTTCATCCTCTACAAAGATTTGATATCGGTTCTTCAGTTGTGTGGTTGGTGATTTCTCCATGGTCTTCTTGCTTCTTTTGGTCACATGCTTCCACTCATCTGCTTTTGGAGGTTCTCTGACACTTTTTTCACCTTCTGTGACCAGTAGAGATGCTTCTGTTCTGTCTAGAAGTCTTCATTCTCTTTGATGAGTTTCAAAGTTGCTATTCTTTCTTCCAGACCCCGCACCTTTTCTTCTAAAAGGGCCACTAGTCTACACTTCTGACAGGTGAAATTTAATTCTTCTTCTGGTCGATCTGTGAACATGTAGCACATGCTGCAGCTCACCATGTAGGTTGTCACATCTGCCATGTTGCTCCTAGATCCTGCTGACTTGCTGTGTGTTTTCCTTCTTGTGTAATCTACTCAGCCAAGCTCTCTTGCAATAATGTCCTTGGATTCTTTCCAAGCAGCTGGTCCCGGCTGTACCCAACGATCTTCTAGCTTAGGGAGACTCTTCGCTTTCCCAGAAGGCACCTGGAATATGCAAATTAGCCTCCTCAAGCTTGAATCCCTGGTTTTGTTATTTTATTTAACGACACATGCGTCGCACAACGCACTGCGACGCAAGCACTTGCGTCGTCAATTGGTTTCTATGGGATTTTGAACAACGCAACGACGCATTGACGACGCAAGAGCGACGCACGCGTTTTTAAAAAAAAATTATAATGCTACAAAAATGTACATGTAGCGTCGGCCGCGCCCCGACAGGTGCGCCGAAACGACGCATTTGTCGCAAAATGCACCAAAACGCATGCCCATGCGTCCCCAATGTTAAAGATAGGGACGCATGCGTTGTTTTGCGGCGACCGCGAAAGGGTCTTTCTGAATCCATTAAAGATGTTATGGTGGGGTTTCCTACGCCTTCTGGTCTGAGTGATTCTATGTCTCTGGCCATTCAGATTGACCGGCGCTTACGGGAGTGCAGAACTGTGCGCGCTGTGGCGTTGTCCTCAGCAGATTCCTGAGCCAATACAGTGTGATAGGATTCTGTCTAGAACGGAACAAGGATTCAGACGTCAGAATGGGTTGTGTTATTATTGTGGTGATGCTTCTCATGTTATTTCAGTCTGCCCTAAGTGGGCAAAGAGGATCGCTAGTTCATTTACCATCAGTACTGTACAACCTAAATTTCTATTATCTGTGTCCTTGATCTGCTCATTGTCTTCATTTTCTGTCATGGCGTTTGTGGATTCTGGCGCCGCCTTGAACTTAATGGACTTTGAGTTTGCCAGGCGTTGTGGTTTTCCCTTGCAGCCTTTGCAGAACCTTATTCCTTTAAGGGGCATTGATGCTACACCCTTGGCTCAAAATAAGCCCCAGTTTTGAACACAGGTGACCATGCGCATGGCGCCAGCCCATCAGGAAGATTGTCGATTTCTGGTGTTGCATAATTTGCATGATGCTATCGTGCTGGGTTTTCCGTGGTTGCAGGTACATAATCCTGTGTTGGATTGGAAATCCATGTCTGTGACTAGTTGGAGTTGTCAGGGGCTTCATAATGATGTTCCTTTGATGTCAATCTCCTCTTCTTCCTCCTCTGAAATTCCAGAGATTTTGTCTGATTTTCAGGATGTATTCGATGAGCCCAAGTCCAGTTTCCTTCCACCGCACAGGGACTGCGATTGTGCGATTGACTTGATTCCAGGCTGTAAGTTTCCTAAGGGTCGACTTTTCAACCTGTCTGTGCCTGAACATACCACCATGCGGAGCTATATTAAGGAGTCTTTGGAGAAAGGGCATATTCGGCCATCTTCTTCACCGTTGGGAGCGGGGTTCTTTTTTGTTGCTAAAAAAGATGGTTCCTTGAGACCCTGTATAGATTATCGCCTCTTGAATAAAATCACGGTCAAGTTTCAATACCCTTTACCTTTGCTTACCGATTTGTTTGCTAGGATTAAGGGAGCTAGTTGGTTCACGAAGATTGACCTTCGGGAGGCATATAAACTTGTTCGTATTAAGCAGGGTGATGAATGGAAAACTGCGTTTAACACGCCCGAAGGCCATTTTGAATACCTTGTGATGCCATTCGGGCTCACTAATGCTCCATCTGTTTTTCAGTCCTTCATGCATGATATTTTCCGGACTTATATTGATAAGTTCTTGATTGTATATTTGGACGATATTTTGATTTTTTCCGATGATTGGGAGTCTCATGTGGAACAGGTCAGGATGGTATTTCAGATCCTTCGTGACAATGCCCTGTTTGTGAAAGGGTCTAAGTGTCTCTTTGGGGTGCAGAAGGTTTCTTTTTTGGGCTTTATTTTTTCTCCCTCGTCTATAGAGATGGATCCGGTTAAGGTTCAGGCCATTCATGATTGGATTCAGCCCACATCCGTGAAGAGCCTTCAGAAATTTTGGGGTTTTGCAAATTTTTATCGCAGTTTCATTGCTAATTTTTCCAGCGTGGTTAAACCCTTGACCGATTTGACGAAGAAAGGCGCTGATGTGGCGAATTGGTCCTCTGCGGCTGTCTCTGCCTTTCAGGAGCTTAGACATCGATTTGCTTCTGCTCCGGTGTTGCGCCAACCGGATGTTTCTCTTCTGTTTCAGGTTGAGCTTGACGCTTCTGAGATTGGGGCAGGGGCCGTTTTGTCTCAGAGGGATTCTGTTGGTTCCTTAATGAAACCGTGTGCCTTTTTTCCCGTAAGTTTTCGCCTGCTGAACGCAATTATGATGTCGGCAATCGGGAGTTGTTGGCTATGAAGTGGGCGTTTGAGGAGTGGCGACATTGGCTTGAGAGAGCTAAGCACCGTATTGTGGTCTTGACCGATCATAAGAATCTGATTTACCTCGAGTCTGCCAAACGGCTGAATCCTAGACAGGCTCGATGGTCCTTGTTTTTTTCCCGTTTTGATTTCGTGGTCTCGTACCTTCTGGGTTCTAAGAACATTAAGGCTGATGCCCTCTCTAGGAGTTTTTCGCCTGATTCTCCTGAGGTCTTAGAACTGGTCGGTATTCTGAAAGAAGGGGTGGTCCTTTCTCCCATTTCTCCTGATTTACGACGGGTTCTTCAGGAATTTCAGGCTGACAAACCTGACCGCTGTCTTGTGGGGAAACTGTTTGTTCCTGACAGATGGACTAGTAGAGTGATTTCTGAGGTTCACTGTTCTGTGTTGGCTGGTCATCCTGGTATTTTTGGTACCAGAGATTTGGTTGGTAGGTCCTTTTGGTGGCCTTCTTTGTCGCGTGATGTGCGTTCTTTTGTGCAGTCCTGTGGGACTTGTGCGCGGGCCAAGCCTTGTTGTTCCCGGGCTAGTGGGTTGCTTTTGCCATTGCCAGTCCCTGAGAGGCCCTGGACGCATATTTCTATGGATTTTATTTCCGATCTTCCGGTTTCCCAGAGGATGTCAGTTATCTGGGTCGTTTTTGACCGGTTCTCTAAGATGGTTCATTTGGTGCCTTTGCCTAAATTGCCTTCCTCTTCGGATTTGGTTCCGTTGTTTTTTCAGCATGTGGTCTGTTTGCATGGTATTCCGGAGAATATTGTGTCCGGCAGAGGTTCCCAGCTTGCTTCTAGATTTTGGCGGGCCTTTTGTGCTAGGCTGGGCATTGATTTGTCTTTTTCTTCTGCGTTTCATCCTCAGACAAATGGTCAGACCGAGCGAACTAATCAGACTTTGGAGACTTATTTGAGATGCTTTGTGTCTGCTGATCAGGATGATTGGGTGGCTTTCTTGCCATTGGCCGAGTTTGCCCTTAATAATCGGGCTAGGTCAGCTACTTTGGTTTTGCCTTTCTTTTGTAATTTTTTGTTTCATCCTCGTTTTTCTTCTGGGCAGGTTGAGCCTTCTGACTGTCCTGGTGTGGATACTGTGGTTGACAGGTTGCAGCAGATTTGGGTTCATGTGGTGGACAATTTGGTGTTGTCTCAGGAGGAGGCTCAACGTTTTGCTAACCGTCGTCGGTGTGTTGGTTCCCGGCTTCGGGTTGGGGATCTGGTCTGGTTGTCTTCCCGTCATGTTCCTATGAAGGTTTCTTCTCCTAAGTTTAAGCCTCGGTTTATTGGTCCTTATAGGATTTCTGAGATTATTAATCCGGTGTCTTTTCGACTGGCGCTTCCGGCCTCTTTTGCTATCCATGTCTTCCATAGATCTTTATTGCGGAAATATGTGGAGCCCGTTGTTCCCTCTGTTGATCCTCTGGCCCCTGTGTTGGTTAATGGGGAGTTGGAATATGTTGTTGAGAAGATTTTGGATTCACGTTTTTCGAGGCGGAAGCTTCAGTACCTTGTCAAATGGAAGAGTTATGGCCAGGAGGATAATTCTTGGGTTTTTGCCTCTGATGTCCATGCCGCTGATTTGGTTTGTGCCTTTCATCTGGCTCATCCTGATCGGTCTGGGGGCTCTGGTGAGGGTTCGCTGACCCCTCCTCAAAGGGGGGGGTACTGTTGTGAATTCTGCTTTTGGGCTCTCTCCGGTGGTTGTAGGTGGTAATGCAATTGTCTCTGGGCTGCAGTCCTGGACAGGTGTATCTGCTGATTGCAGTTCTGACTGGAGTATTTAGGTTTGCAGGACTCATTAGTCCTTTCCAGTTGTCAATGTTTCTTGGGAAGTATTGGTTCTCTGTCTGGCTCTCCTGCTTAGCTGCCAATTCAGCAAAGATAAGTGTCTGTTTCTTTTTCTATTGCACACAAGCTGTGTGCTTGTTTTTTCTGGATTGTATTCCTGCTCTGAGTTTAGTAGTCTCTGGAGTTGCAGATATACGTTCCACGTCTTTAGTTAGATGGAGGAATTTTTGTATAATCTGCTGTGGATATTTTTGGAAGGGTTTTAATACTGACCGCACAGAACTCTGTCCTATCCTTTCCTATTTTAGCTAGAGCGGCCTCTTGTGCTAAATCCTGTTTTCTGACTGTGTGTGTCTTTCCTGTTGTGAATTCTGTTGTCGGGCTCCCTCCTGTGGTCATGAATGGTACTTTGGCTGGTTCTGTCCATGGACTTTCTCTGGTGGCTGTGGGTGTTTCTGAGTTTCCTTCCACAGGTGACGAGGTTAATTCGTTAGCTGGCTGCTCTATTTAACTCCACTTAGATCTTTGCTCCATGCCACCTGTCAATGTTCCAGTATTGGTCTAGTTCACTCCTGGATCGTTTTTGTGACCTGTCTTCCCAGCAGAAGCTAAGTGACTGCTTGTTTTTCTCTGGTTTGCTATTTTTCTGTCCAGCTTGCTATTTTGATTGTTGTCTTGCTTGCTGGAAGCTCTGGGACGCAGAGGGAGCGCCTCCGCACCGTGAGTCGGTGCGGAGGGTCTTTTTGCGCCCTCTGCGTGGTCTTTTTGTAGGTTTTTGTGCTGACCGCAAAGCTACCTTTCCTATCCTCAGTCTGTTCAGTAAGTCGGTCCTCACTTTGCTTAATCTATTTCATCTCTGTGTTTGTATTTTCATCTTTACTCACAGTCATTATATGTGGGGGGCTGCCTTTTCCTTTGGGGAATTTCTCTGAGGCAAGGTAGGCTTTATTTTTCTATCTTTAGGGCTAGCTAGTTCCTTAGGCTGTGCCGAGTTGCATAGGGAGCGTTAGGAGCAATCCACGGCTATTTCTAGTGTGGTTGATAGGATTAGGGATTGCGGTCAGCATTGTTCCCACGTCCCAGAGCTCGTCCTATATTATCAGTAACTATCAGGTCATTCCATGTGCTCTTAACCACCAGGTCCATTATTGTCCTGACCACCAGGTCATAACAGTACAGGTGGCCCAAAGTACTAATGCATCTCAATAGAGGGATAAGAGAAGTTCTGAGACCATTTTTTTTTCTTTGCAGTGTGTTTTGTCTCTCTTTTCCCCTTTACATCTGGGTGGTTCAGAACACAGGTGTAGACATGGACATTCAAGGTCTGTCCTCTTTGATGGATAATCTCACTAAAAGTGTACAAAACATTCAATATTTTGTGGTTCAGAATCCGATGTCAGAGCCTACGATTCCAATTCCTGATTTGTTTTTTGGTGATAGATCTAAGTTCTTGAATTTCAGAAATAATTGTAAATTGTTTCTTGCCTTGAAACCTCGCTCCTCAGGTGACCCTGTTCAACAAGTAAAGATCATTATTTCTTTGTTACGTGGTGACCCTCAAGACTGGGCATTTTCCCTTGCGCCAGGAGATCCGGCATTGCGTGATGTTGATGCGTTTTTCCTGGCGCTTGAACTGCTTTATGACGAACCTAATTCAGTGGATCAGGCAGAGAAAATCTTGCTGGCTCTGTGTCAGGGTCAGGATGAAGCGGAGATACCGTATATACTCGAGTATAAGCCGAGATTTTCAGCCCATTTTTTGGGCTGAAAGTCCCCCTCTCGGCTTATACTCGAGTCATATACCCGGGTGTCAGCAGGGGAGGGAGAGCGGGGGCTGTGTAGTCATACTTACCTGCTGCGGCGCGGTCCCTGCAGTCCCTGGCTTCTCCGGCGCTGCAGATTCTTCCTGTACTGAGCGGTCACATGGCACCGCTCATTACAGAAATGAATAGGCGGCTCCACCCCCATAGGGGAGGAGCCGCATATTCATTGCTGTAATGAGCGGTGCCATGTGACCGCTCAATTACAGGAAGAAGCTGCAGCGCCGGAGAAGCCAGGGACTGCAGGGACCGCGCCGCAGCAGGTAAGGGGAGCGCTGCGCTATATTTACCTGCTCCTCGCTCCGGTGCGGCTCCGTCTGCAGCGTCCTCTAGCAGTGACGCTCACGTTAGAGGGCGCTGTGACGTAGTCAGTGCGCGCCCTCTGCTGAGCGTCAGTGCTGGAGACGGAGCCGCACGAGGAGCAGGTAAATATTGAAAGCGCCGGCGTCCTGAGAAGAGAGGTGAGTATGTGATTTTTTTTTTTTATTGCAGCCGCATTCTATATGGCACAGCATTCTAAGGAGCACCTATGGGGCCATAATCAAAGGTGCAGAGCATATATATGGCACAGCATTCTAAGGAGCACCTATGGGGCCATAATCAAAGGTGCAGAGCATATATATGGCACAGCATTATAAGGAGCACCTATGGGGCCATAATCAAAGGTGCAGAGCATATATATGGCACAGCATTATAAGGAGCATCTATGGGGCCATAATCAACGGTGCAGAGCATATATGGCACAGCATTATAAGGAGCATCTATGGGGCCATAATCAAAGGTGCAGAGCATATATATGGCACAGCATTATAAGGAGCACCTATGGGGCCATAATCAAAGGTGCAGAGCATATATGGCACAGCATTATAAGGAGCATCTATGGGGCCATAATCAAAGGTGCAGAGCATATATATGGCACAGCATTCTAAGGAGCACCTATGGGGCCATAATCAAAGGTGCAGAGCATATATGGGGCCATAATCAAAGGTGCAGAGCATATATGGCACAGCATTATAAGGAGCATCTATGGGGCCATAATCAACGGTGCAGAGCATATATATGGCACAGCATTATAAGGAGCACCTATGGGGCCATAATCAAAGGTGCAGAGCATATATATGGCACAGCATTATAAGGAGCATCTATGGGGCCATAATCAAAGGTGCAGAGCATATATATGGCACAGCATTATAAGGAGCACCTATGGGGCCATAATCAAAGGTGCAGAGCATATATATGGCACAGCATTATAAGGAGCACCTATGGGGCCATAATCAAAGGTGCAGAGCATATATATGGCACAGCATTATAAGGAGCATCTATGGGGCAATAATGAACGGTGCAGAGCATATATGGCACAGCATTATAAGGAGCATCTATGGGGCCATAATCATAGGTGTAGAGCATTATATATGGCACAGCATTATAAGGAGCATCTATGGGGCCATAATCATAGGTGCAGAGCATATATGGCACAACATTATAAGGAGCACCTATGGGGCCATAATCAACGGTGCAGAGTATATATGGCACAACATTATAAGGAGCATCTATGGGGCCATAATCAAAGGTGCAGAGCATATATGGCACAGCATTATAAGGAGCATCTATGGGGCCATAATCAAAGGTGCAGAGCATATATGGCACAGCATTATAAGGAGCATCTATGGGGCCATAATCAAAGGTGCAGAGCATTATATATGGCACAGCATTATAAGGAGCACCTATGGGGCCATAATGAACGGTGCAGAGCATATATGGCACAGCATTATAAGGAGCATCTATGGAGCCATAATCAAAGGTGCAGAGCATATATGGCACAGCATTATAAGGAGCACCTATGGGGCCATAATCAAAGGTGCAGAGCATATATGGCACAGCATTATAAGGGGCATCTATGGGGCCATAAAGGTGCAGAGCATATATATGGCACAGCATTATAAGGAGCATCTATGGGGCCATAATGAACGGTGCAGAGCATATATGGCACAACATTATAAGGAGCATCTATGGGGCCATAATCAAAGGTGCAGAGCATATATGGCACAGCATTATAAGGGGCATCTATGGAGCCATAATCAAAGGTGCAGAGCATATATGGCACAGCATTATAAGGAGCATCTATGGGGCCATAAAGGTGCAGAGCATATATATGGCACAGCATTATAAGGAGCATCTATGGAGCCATAATCAACGGTGCAGAGCATATATGGCACAGCATTATAAGGAGCATCTATGGGGCCATAATCAAAGGTGTAGAGCATATATGGCACAGCATTATAAGGAGCATTTATGGGGCCATAATCAAAGGTGCAGAGCATATATGGCACAGCATTATAAGGAGCATCTATGGGGCCATAATGAACGGTGCAGAGTATATATGGCACAGCTTTATAAGGAGCATCTATGGAGCCATAATCATAGGTGCAGAGCATATATGGCACAACATTATAAGGAGCATCTATGGGGCCATAATGAACGGTGCAGAGCATTATATATGGCACAACATTATAAGGAGCATCTATGGGGCCATAATCAAAGGTGCAGAGCATATATATGGCACAGCATTATAAGGAGCATCTATGGGGCCATAAAGGTGCAGAGCATATATGGCACAACATTATAAGGAGCATCTATGGGGCCATAATGAACGGTGCAGAGCATTATATATGGCACAGCATTATAAGGAGCATCTATGGGGCCATAATCAAAGGTGCAGAGCATATATGGCACAACATTATAAGGAGCATCTATGGGGCCATAATCAAAGGTGTAGAGCATATATGGCACAGCATTATAAGGAGCATCTATGGGGCCATAATGAACGGTGCAGAGCATTCTATATGGCACAGCTTTATAAGGAGCATCTATGGGGCCATAATGAACGGTGCAGAGCATTCTATATGGCACAGCATTATAAGAAGCATCTATGGGGCCATAATCATAGGTGCAGAGCATATATGGCACAGCATTATAAGGAGCATCTATGGGGCCATAATCAAAGGTGCAGAGCATATATGGCACAGCATTATAAGGAGCATCTATGGGGCCATAATCAAAGGTGCAGAGCATATATGGCACAGCATTATAAGGAGCATCTATGGGGCCATAATGAACGGTGCAGAGCATTATATATGGCACAGCTTTATAAGGAGCATGGGGTGCATTAAAAGAGGTCTGGATACACATGATGAGAGCATTATACTGCCTCTGTACAAATCCCTAGTTAGACCGCACATGGAGTACTGTGTCCAGTTTTGGGCACCGGTGCTCAGGAAGGATATAATGGAACTAGAGAGAGTACAAAGGAGGGCAACAAAATTAATAAAGGGGATGGGAGAACTACAATACCCAGATAGATTAGCGAAATTAGGATTATTTAGTCTAGAAAAAAGACGACTGAGGGGCGATCTAATAACCATGTATAAGTATATAAGGGGACAATACAAATATCTCGCTGAGGATCTGTTTATACCAAGGAAGGTGACGGGCACAAGGGGGCATTCTTTGCGTCTGGAGGAGAGAAGGTTTTTCCACCAACATAGAAGAGGATTCTTTACTGTTAGGGCAGTGAGAATCTGGAATTGCTTGCCTGAGGAGGTGGTGATGGCGAACTCAGTCGAGGGGTTCAAGAGAGGCCTGGATGTCTTCCTGGAGCAGAACAATATTGTATCATACAATTATTAGGTTCTGTAAAAGGACGTAGATCTGGGGATTTATTATGACGGAATATAGGCTGAACTGGATGGACAAATGTCTTTTTTCGGCCTTACTAACTATGTTACTATGTTACTATGGAGTATCTATTTTTATTTTTGAAATTCACCGGTAGCTGCTGCATTTTCTACCCTAGGCTTATACTCGAGTCAATAAGTTTTCCCAGTTTTTTGTGGCAAAATGAGGGGGGTCGGCTTATACTCGGGTCGGCTTATACTCGAGTATATACGGTATATTGTCAGAAGTTTAGAACGTGGTCTGTGCTCACTGAGTGGAATGAATGTGCCCTGGCAGCAATCTTCAGAAAGGGTCTCTCTGAAGCCCTTAAGGATGTCATGGTGGGATTTCCCATGCCTGCTGGTCTGAATGAGTCTATGTCTTTGGCCATTCAGATCGATCGACGCTTGCGTGAGCGTAAACCTGTGCACCATTTGGCGGTATTCTCTGAGCATAAGCCTGAGCCTATGCAGTGTGATAGGACTTTGACCAGAGCTGAACGGCAAGAACACAGACGTCGGAATGGGCTGTGTTTTTACTGTGGTGATTCCACTCATGCTATCTCCGATTGTCCTAAGTGCACTAAGCGGTTCGCTAGGTCTGACACCATTGGTACGGTACAGTCTAAATTTCTATTGTCCGTTACTCTGATTTGCTCTCTGTCGTCCTATTCTGTTATGGCATTTGTGGATTCAGGCGCTGCCCTGAATTTGATGGACCTGGAGTATGCTAGGCGATGTAGTTTTTTCTTGGAGCCTTTGCAGTATCCTATTTAATTGAGAGGAATTGATGCTATGCCTTTGGCCAAGAATAAGCCTCAGTACTGGACCCAATTGACCATGTGCATGGCTCCTGCACATCAGGAGGATATCCGCTTTCTGGTGTTGCATAATCTGCATTATGTGGTCGTTTTGGGGTTGCCATGGCTACAGGTTCATAATCCAGTATTGGACTGGAAATCTATGTCTGTGTCCAGCTGGGGTTGCCAGGGGGTACATGGTGATGTTCCATTTTTGTCTATTTCGTCTTCCACTCCTGAAGTTCCAGAGTTTTTGTCGGATTATCGGGATGTATTTGATGAGCCCAAAGCCAGTGCCTTACCTCCTCATAGGGATTGCGATTGTGCAATTAATTTGATTCCTGGTAGTAAGTTTCCTAAGGGCCGATTGTTCAATTTATCTGTGCCAGAACATGCCGCTATGCGGAGTTATATAAAGGAATCCTTGGAGAAAGGCCATATTCGCCCGTCGTCATCACCGTTAGGAGCAGGGTTCTTTTTTGTGGCCAAGAAGGATGGTTCTTTGAGACCTTGTATTGATTACCGCCTTCTCAATAAAATTACAGTCAAATTTCAGTATCCTTTGCCGTTGCTGTCTGATTTGTTTGCTCGTATTAAAGGGGCTAGTTGGTTCACCAAGATAGATCTTCGAGGGGCGTATAATCTTGTGCGTATTAAACAAGGCGATGAATGGAAAACAGCATTTAATACGCCCGAGGGCCATTTTGAGTACCTGGTTATGCCATTCGGGCTTTCCAATGCTCCATCAGTATTTCAGTCCTTTATGCATGACATCTTCCGAGAGTACCTGGATAAATTCCTGATTGTGTATTTGGATGATATTTTGGTCTTTTCGGATGATTGGGAGTCTCATGTGAAGCAGGTCAGAATGGTGTTCCAGGTCCTTCGTGCGAATTCCTTGTTTGTGAAGGGGTCAAAGTGTCTCTTTGGAGTTCAGAAGGTTTCATTTTTGGGGTTCATTTTTTCCCCTTCTACTATCGAGATGGACCCTGTTAAAGTCCAAGCCATTTACGATTGGACTCAGCCGACATCTGTGAAGAGCCTGCAAAAGTTCCTGGGCTTTGCTAATTTTTATCGGCGCTTCATCGCTAATTTTTCTAGTGTTGCTAAACCGTTGACTGATTTGACCAAGAAGGGTGCTGATGTGGTCAATTGGTCTTCTGCAGCTGGTCAAGTGGAAGGGTTATGGTCAGGAAGATAATTCCTGGGTTTTTGCCTCTGATGTTCATGCTGCCGATCTGGTTCGTGCCTTTCATTTGGCTCGTCCTGGTCGGCCTGGGGGCTCTGGTGAGGGTTCGGTGACCCCTCCTCAAGGAGGGGGTACTGTTGTGAATTCTGTTGTCGGGCTCCCTCCTGTGGTCATGAATGGTACTTCGGCTGGTTCTGTCCATGGACTTTCTCTGGTGGCTGTGGGTGTTTCTGAGTTTCCTTCCACAGGTGACGAGGTTAATTCGTTAGCTGGCTGCTCTATTTAACTCCACTTAGATCTTTGCTCCATGCCACCTGTCAATGTTCCAGTATTGGTCTAGTTCACTCCTGGATCGTTCTTGTGACCTGTCTTCCCAGCAGAAGCTAAGTGACTGCTTGTTTTTCTCTGTTTTGCTATTTTTCTGTCCAGCTTGCTATTTTGATTGTTGTCTTGCTTGCTGGAAGCTCTGGGACGCAGAGGGAGCGCCTCCGCACCGTGAGTCGGTGCGGAGGGTCTTTTTGCGCCCTCTGCGTGGTCTTTTTGTAGGTTTTTGTGCTGACCGCAAAGCTACCTTTCCTATCCTCAGTCTGTTCAGTAAGTCGGGCCTCACTTTGCTTAATCTATTTCATCTCTGTGTTTGTATTTTCATCTTTACTCACAGTCATTATATGTGGGGGGCTGCCTTTTCCTTTGGGGAATTTCTCTGAGGCAAGGTAGGCTTTATTTTTCTATCATTAGGGCTAGCTAGTTCCTTAGGCTGTGCCGAGTTGCATAGGGAGCGTTAGGAGCAATCCACGGCTATTTCTAGTGTGGTTGATAGGATTAGGGATTGCGGTCAGCAGAGTTCCCACGTCCCAGAGCTCGTCCTATATTATCAGTAACTATCAGGTCATTCCGTGTGCTCTTAACCACCAGGTCCATTATTGTCCTGACCACCAGGTCATAACACTTTGCTCTCCTACTCACAGCCAATATTTGTGGGGGGCTGCCTATCCTTTGGGGTTCTGCTCTGAGGCAATATAGTATTCCTATTTCCATCTTTAGGGGTATTTAGTCCTCCGGCTGTGACGAGGTGTCTAGGGCTTGTTAGGTACACCCCACGGCTACTTCTAGTTGCGGTATTAAGATCAGGATTTGCGTTCAGTATAGTTACCACCTACTCCAGTGTAAGTTTTCATGCTGCTCCAAGGTCACCGGATCATAACAAAACACTGCATTAAATCTTTTATGGAGTATAATATTTAAAATACTAGATTCATTCTTCTGCTCTAAAACGTACCCTAAGTCTTCTGAAGGGAACTACGCTACTGTTTTGGGTTAGCTTCGGACCCGTTTAATCGAAGCTGGTGGCAGCATACCGTGTGTGGGGCCTTTGGGTGTCGTTGTAGCGACTGCAGCGTTGATAATTATTGTTCCTGCAGCGTGCCCAATAGCCAGTACATAGCAGGCAGCCTTTCTGGCGACTAATTACCCTAGGTGCAGTACCCAGTCTGACCTGAGGGTGAGGGGGGCGCCAGAGAGCTGCAAGTTTTCAAGTGGAACTGTAAAGCGGGATATACATAAAACTCTGCAGTTCGTGGTATATTGAAGAGCAGTGGGATACCTAAAATAAGCCCTTGCTGTAAACTAAGAGGTCAATAGCCTTGTGTGTCTTTTTTTGTTTTGCCATCACATTGTCACAGTGGAGGGATAACTAAGATAAGCCCCCTGCACATGTGATAGCTGTCTGTTGGCCTAAAGTCACCCCAATCTGTGACGTGGGGGGATGGTAACGGTGTGAATCGTGACAACTACTGTGTGGGCTGTGCTGTATATACTACTCTGTGGGCTGTGCTGTATATACTACTGTGTGGGCTGTGCTGTATATACTACTGTGTGGGCCGTGCTGTATATACTACTACGTGGGCCATGCTGTATACTACTACGCGGGCTGTGCTGTATACTACTACGCGGGCTGTGCTGTATACTACTACGCGGGCTGTGCTGTATACTACTACGCGGGCTGTGCTGTATACTACTACGCGGGCTGTGCTGTATACTACTACGCGGGCTGTGCTGTTTACTACTACGTGGGCTGTGCTATATTATGCAGGCAATGCTATATTATGCAGGCTGTGCTATATACTATGCGGACTTTGATATATACTATGGGGTTTATATTATATTCTATGGGGGAGGCCGTGTTATATACTATGTGGCTGTGTTATATACTATTGCAGGGGTATATTATCTATGGGGGAGGCTGTTATATACTATGGGGGGTATATTCTATTCTATGGGGGAAGCTGTCTTATATACTATGGGGGGCTGCATTATATTCTATGTGTGGCTGTATTAGATTTTATGATGGATGATTGCATCATACTCTTTGGGGCTGCATTATATTCTATGGGAGGTGGGCTGTATTCTATTCTATTCGGGGCTACATTATATTCTATGGGGGCTGTATTATATTTATATTCTATGAGGGGGTGATTGCATCATACTCTATGAGGGGGCTGCATTAAACTATGAGGGGGGCTGCATTATATTCTATGGGGGGTTACATTATACTCTGAGGTGGCTGCATTATACTCTGGGGTGGCTGCATTATACTCAGATGGCTGCATTATACTCTGTAGGGAGGTGGCTGGATTATACTGTATGTGGGCTGCATTATACTGTATCGAGGACTATGGGGAATACGTTATACTATATGAAGAACTATGGGGTGTATTATACTATGGGAAATGAATTGTACTACATGGATGACTATGGCGGTGCATTATACTATATGGAGGACTATGAGGAGTGTATTATACTATGTGGAGGACTGAGCAGTGTATTTTAATATATGGAGGACTATCGGGAGTGTATTATACTATATGGAGGACTGTGGTGCACATTATAATATATGGAGGACTATGAGGTGGATTTTACTAAACAAGTAAAATGTTGCATATTCAGATTGTTTTGCCGGAAAAAACATCCATGTTCTCAGCAGCACATCGCCTGTGTAAACTGTAGATGTGCTGCTGATAACATGATGGTTCTGTCCTATCATTCTTTCTCAGACTGTGGAAAGAGGCCGGGAAACAAGCGAACAACTTCAGTATTGTCGATCAAACTCATGTAGCGGCATGAACTCAGTGCATGGAAATGCAGCGCCCCAGGGTCCTGGTCATTGCAGTAATGTCATTCTTCCACCAGGGGCAGGTGAGGATACGTCTGAGAGCAATAAAGGAGATCACCTTACCAGGTATCACAAACCACACAACACAATTCACACTCCAGTCCACCAGGGGGAGCTATGCTCCTATTTAGTAGGGCACTCTTCACAATTAGGTAAAACTGGTGGTCTGGATAGGAAGTTAGGCAGAAGCTGACTGGGCTTCACCCAGGCAGCACCTGTCAGGCAGCCAGTGGGGAATAGCAGGAACATCTAGCAGCTGCAGACATGAGGGTCCCTGACAGGGGTGGGATCCTGTCAGATGCCTAGACAGAAGGCCACGGAGCTGCGCCTGCATACCAATGCGGCAGCATCCTAAGAAAGAGACATTGAAGGGAATTGTGTTGCTGAGAGTGAGAAACAAAGTCATAGCGAAAGGAGAGGAAACCAGGAGTTCTGCACTGTAAAAGGCTGCCTCCTTTCTGAGGCGCAGAAGCCGGTAGCCGGAACACCGAGGGAGTCATCGTCTCCATGCCTGGCTCCAGAGACCGGCAGGACAGCTAGTTCCATATTAGTTGCCCGACCTTATACCCAGGAGGCACGGTGGCAACTGTGAGGGCCGGGGTGTGATCGTGTCCCTGTAAAAAGCCTCAGGCCATCAGTCATATGGGTTTGTCCTACCTTACCATCTGGGGGACAGATAGAAAGACATAACATCTAGAACAGTCGGGACCTCACAGAGAAGCTCAACAGGGAGGTACTACAACACTCAGGCGCTAGAGGAAGGCTACTGATTTCCACCTGGACAAGGGGACTCTGGATTTGCCTTCAGATTGGCTGGACTCTGCCTGCCCTGTGATCTGTTGCTCTGGACTGTGGATGCTGAACCTTCAGTAAAAAGGTAAAGAGACTGCACCCTTGTGTCCTCGTTCTTCACTGCACCTTACATCATCCACTATTCACCATCTACACTCTAGGACAGGGGTGTCAAACTGCATTCCTCGAGGGCCTCAAACCATGCGTGTTTTCAAGATTTCCTTAGCATTGCACAAGGTGCTGGAATAATTCTCTGCAGGTGATTAAATTATCACCTGTGCAATGCAAGGAAATCCTGAAAACCTGACCTGTTTGCAGCCCTCGAGGAATGCAGTTTGACACCCCTGCTCTAGGAAGCCCTGGAGACATACTTCACCTGTGGGAAGTTATACCATCCAGCTGCCATAACATCACCCCAGCGGACCCCTAAGCAGCGTCGGTCACCCTGACCAAATACCACAGGTGGCGTCACGAACATTATCCCTTTAAAGACCTTTTCCCCCATTTACAACGGACTTCCCTAGGGCCACAGACCGGGTCAGCCACCGTGACATCCTCCTTGAGAATCGAAGGGCCCGGTACCGAGTTCCCCTAGCCCTTGGGGGCGCTCCATAAACACAACTGAAATGCTTTTGAGTGATGTGCAATATGTTAGCATTTATGGCCCCATTTTAAACTTTGCCTAGGACCCCACTTTGCCTAAAACCGACCCTGCCTACAAGTGTACAAAGATATTATACAGTCAACATGTAACAAGTGGGCCTGTGTAACTCCAAATGCCAGGGCTGAATTTTAGTCCCAGTCCGGCCTTGCTTGTGCTTTTGGCCTGAGGAGGGAGGGAAAGGTGTCATGAATTCACACCGCTGCCACCAATATGTCACGATTCACACCGTGACCGTCACCCCCACGTCACGGATCAGGGTGACTTTAGGCCAACAAATGGCTATCACATGTGCAGGGGGGCTTATCTTAGTTATCCCTCCATGGCTACAATGTGATGAAAAAACACACAAGGCTATTGACCTCTTGTATTACAGCAGGGGGTTATTTTAGGTATCCCACTGCTCTTCAATATACCACGAACTGCAGGAATTTATGTATATCCCGCTTTACAGTTCCACTTGAAACTTGCAGCTCTCTGGTGCCCCCTCACCCTCAGGTCAGACTAGGTACTGCACCTGGGGTAATTAGTCGCCAGAAAGGCTGCCTGCTATGTACAGGCTATTGGGCACGCTGCAGCGAGGCGATTTAACTACTCCCGCTCAGGCAGGAACAATAATTATTAACGCAACAGTCGCTACAACGACTCCCAAAGGCATGCACACGGTAAGCTGCCACCAGCTTCGATCAAATGGGTCCAAAGCTAACCCAAAACAGTAGCGTAATTCCCTTCAGAAGACTTAGGGTACTGTTGTGAGTTCTGTTTTTGGGCTCCCTCTGGTGGTTACTGATGGTACTGGGTAACTTGTCTTTCCTGGGTTTCTGGGTTCCACCTGTTCCATCAGCATATGGGAGTTTCCTATTTAACCTGGCTTTGCTGGCATTTCCTCGCCGGTTATCAATGTATCCAGTGTGTCTTGTTACCTCTGCTCCCTGCTCCTAGAACCTTCTGGTCAAGCTAAGTTTGGATTTTCCTGTTTTGGTGTTTTGCTTTATTTGGTTTTTAGTCCAGCCTGCAGATATGTGATTCTTGCTGCTGGTTGCTCTAGTGGGCTGAAATTGCTCCTCATGTACCATGAGTTGGCACATGAGTTCAAGTAATTTCAGGATGGTTTTTTGAAGGGTTTTTCGCTGACCGCGCAGTTCACTTTTGTATCCTCTGCTATCTAGCTTTAGCGGGCCTCATTTTGCTGAAACTGTTTTCATACTGCGTATGTGCTTTCCTCTCATTTCACCGTCATTATATGTGGGGGGCTGCTATTTCTGTGGGGGATTTCTCTGGAGGCAAGAGAGGTCTGTGTTTCTTCTAATAGGGGAAGTTAGATCTTCGGCTGGAGCGAGACGTCTAGGATCATCGTAGGCACGTTCCCCGGCTACTTTTATTTGTGTGTTAGGTTCAGGGTCGCGGTCAGCTCAGGTTCCATCGCCCTAGAGCTTGTTTGTATCTGTGCTTGTCCTTTAGTGATCCCCTGCCATTGGGATCATGACAGTATAACCGGCCGACAAAGTGTTAATTGTATTGGCTGAAGTAGGAGGATAAGTAGTCTGAGGAAGTTTTTTTTTTTTTTTCTTTCTCTTTCCCTCAGAGTTTGCTGCCTAGCCTTATTGCAGCCTGGCTACTTCCTCCTCCTCTTAATCTTTGAATGGCTCTGATCCCAGCTGTTTATCATGGACGTCCAGAGTTTGGCTTCCAGCCTGAATAATCTTGCCACTAAGGTTCAAAATATACAGGATTTTGTTGTACATGCTCCTATGTCTGAACCTAGAATTCCTGTCCCAGAGTTTTTTTCTGGAGATAGATCTCGTTTTCTGAATTTTAGGAACAATTGCAAGTTGTTTCTTTCTTTGAAATCTCGCTCCTCTGGAGACCCTGCTCAGCAAGTCAAGATAATTATATCTTTCCTGCGGGGTGACCCTCAGGATTGGGCATTTGCATTGGCACCAGGGGACCCTGCGTTGCTTAATGCGGATGCGTTTTTTCTGGCATTGGGTTTGCTCTATGAGGAACCTAACCAAGAGATTCAGGCTGAAAAAGCTTTGTTGGCCCTCTCTCAGGGGCAAGATGAAGCAGAAATTTATTGTCAAAAATTTCGGAAGTGGTCGGTGCTTACTCAGTGGAATGAGTGCGCTCTGGCTGCAAAGTTCAGAGATGGTCTTTCTGAGGCCATTAAAGATGTTATGGTGGGGTTCCCTGCGCCTGCTGGTCTGAATGAGTCTATGACTATGGCTGTTCAGATTGATCGGCGTTTACGGGAGCGCAAACCTGTGCATCATTTGGCGGTGTCGTCTGAACCGTCACCTGAGATAATGCAATGTGATAGAATTCAGTCCAGAAGTGAACGGCAAAAGTATAGGCGGAAAAAAGGGTTGTGCTTTTATTGTGGTGATTCAGCTCATGTTATATCAGCATGCTCTAAACGCACAAAAAAGGTTGATAAGTCTGTTGCCATTAGTACTTTACAGTCTAAGTTCATTCTGTCTGTGACTCTGATTTGTTCATTATCATCCATTTCCGTCGATGCCTATGTGGATTCAGGCGCTGCCCTGAGTCTTATGGATTGGTCATTTGCCAATCGCTGTGGGTTTAGTCTGGAGCCTCTGGAAGTCCCTATTCCTTTGAAGGGAATTGACTCTACACCTTTGGCTATGAATAAACCTCAGTACTGGACACAAGTGACCATGCGTATGACTCCCGTTCATCAGGAGGTGATTCGCTTCCTGGTGCTGTATAATTTGCATGATGTTCTAGTGCTTGGTCTGCCATGGTTACAAACTCATAATCCAGTCCTTGACTGGAAATCAATGTCTGTGTTAAGCTGGGGTTGTCAGGGGGTTCATGATGATGCACCTCCGATTTCTATCGCTTCATCTACTCCTTCTGAGATTCCTGTGTTTTTGTCTGACTATCGGGATGTTTTTGAGGAGCCTAAGCTCAGTTCGCTTCCTCCTCACAGGGATTGCGATTGTGCTATAAATTTAATTCCAGGCAGTAAATTTCCTAAAGGTCGTTTGTTCAATCTGTCAGTGCCAGAGCATACTGCTATGCGGGATTATGTTAAGGAGTCCTTGGAAAAGGGACATATCCGTCCATCTTTGTCCCCTTTGGGAGCAGGTTTTTTTTTCGTGGCCAAAAAAGATGGTTCCTTGAGGCCTTGTATAGATTATCGTCTTTTGAATAAGATTACCGTAAAATATCAGTATCCTTTGCCATTGTTGACTGATTTGTTTGCTCGCATTAAGGGGGCTAAATGGTTCACTAAGATTGATCTTCGGGGTGCGTATAATCTTATACGAATAAAGCAAGGTGATGAGTGGAAAACCGCATTTAATACGCCTGAGGGCCATTTTGAGTATTTGGTAATGCCTTTTGGACTTTCTAATGCTCCTTCAGTCTTCCAGTCCTTTATGCACGATATTTTCCGTGAATATCTGGATAAATTTATGATTGTGTATTTGGATGATATTTTGTTTTTTTCTGATGACTGGGAGTCTCATGTTCAGCAGGTCAGGAAGGTGTTTCAGGTCCTGCGGGCCAATTCCTTGTTTGTAAAAGGCTCAAAGTGTCTCTTTGGAGTCCAGAAGATTTCTTTCTTGGGGTATATTTTTTCCCCTTCTACTATTTAGATGGATCCCGTCAAGGTTCAGGCTATTTGTGACTGGACGCAGCCTACATCTCTTAAGAGTCTACAGAAGTTCTTGGGCTTTGCTAATTTCTATCGTCGTTTTATAACTAATTTTTCTAGTGTTGTTAAGCCTTTGACGGATTTGACTAAGAAGGGTGCTGATGTTGCTAATTGGTCTCCTGCGGCTGTGGAGGCCTTTCAGGAACTTAAGCGCCGGTTTTCTTCTGCTCCTGTGTTGCGTCAGCCAGATGTTTCGCTCCCTTTTCAGGTTGAGGTTGATGCTTCCGAGATTGGAGCGGGGGCGGTCTTGTCACAGAGAAGCTCCGATGGCTCAGTGATGAAGCCATGCGCGTTTTTTTCTAGAAAGTTTTCGCCGGCTGAGCGGAATTATGATGTTGGTAATCGGGAACTTTTGGCCATGAAGTGGGCATTTGAGGAGTGGCGTCATTGGCTAGAGGGTGCTAGACATCGTGTGGTGGTCTTGACTGATCACAAAAATTTGATTTACCTTGAGTCTGCCAGGCGTCTGAATCCTAGACAGGCCCGTTGGTCACTGTTTTTCTCTCGTTTCAATTTTGTGGTTTCATACCTGCCAGGTTCAAAGAATGTGAAGGCGGATGCTCTTTCTAGGAGTTTTGTGCCTGACTCCCTTGGAAATTCTGAGCCCTCTGGTATCCTTAGGGATGGGGTGATTTTGTCTGCTGTCTCCCCAGACTTGCGACGTGCTTTGCAGGAGTTTCAGGCGGGTAAACCTGATCGTTGTCCGCCTGAGAGACTGTTTGTTCCGGATAATTGGACCAGTAGAGTCATCTCCGAGGTCCATTCTTCTGCGTTGGCAGGTCATCCTGGAATATTTGGTACTAGAGACTTGGTGGCCAGGTCTTTTTGGTGGCCTTCCTTGTCGAGGGATGTGCGTTCTTTTGTGCAGTCTTGTGAGGTTTGTGCTCGGGCTAAGCCTTGCTGTTCTCGGGCCAGTGGATTGTTGTCACCTTTGCCTATCCCGAAGAGGCCTTGGACGCACATTTCCATGGACTTTATTTCGGATCTCCCTGTCTCTCAAAAAATGTCCGTCATCTGGGTTGTGTGTGATCGCTTTTCTAAAATGGTTCATCTGGTACCCTTGCCTAAGTTGCCTTCCTCCTCTGAGTTGGTCCCTCTGTTTTTTCAGAATGTGGTTCGTTTGCATGGGATTCCTGAGAACATGGTTTCTGACAGGGGATCCCAGTTTGTGTCTAGATTTTGGCGGACGTTCTGTGCTAAGATGGGCATTGATTTGTCCTTTTCGTCTGCATTCCATCCTCAGACGAATGGCCAGACTGAACGAACTAATCAGACCTTGGAAACTTATTTAAGGTGTTTTGTTTCTGCTGATCAGGATGACTGGGTTACCTTTTTGCCGCTGGCCGAGTTTGCCCTTAATAATCGGGCTAGTTCTGCTACCTTGGTTTCTCCTTTCTTTTGTAATTCGGGGTTTCATCCTCGTTTTTCCTCTGGTCAGGTGGAACCTTCTGATTGTCCTGGAGTGGACATGGTGGTGGATAGGTTGCATCGGATTTGGAGTCATGTGGTGGACAATTTGAAGTTGTCCCAGGAGAAGGCTCAGCAGTTTGCTAATCGCCGTCGCCGCGTGGGTCCTCGACTTCTTGTTGGGGACTTGGTGTGGTTGTCTTCTCGTTTTGTTCCTATGAAGGTCTCTTCTCCTAAGTTCAAGCCTCGGTTCATCGGTCCCTATAGGATCTTGGAAATTCTTAACCCTGTGTCGTTTCGTTTGGATCTCCCGGCATCGTTTGCTATTCATAATGTGTTCCATCGGTCGTTGTTGCGGAAGTATGAGGTACCTGTTGTTCCTTCGCTTGAGCCTCCTGCTCCAGTGCTGGTGGAGGGAGAATTGGAGTATGTTGTGGAGAAGATCTTGGATTCTCGTGTGTCCAGACGGAAACTCCAGTATTTGGTCAAGTGGAAGGGTTATGGTCAGGAGGATAATTCTTGGGTGGTTGCCTCGGATGTTCATGCTGATGATTTGGTTCGCGCTTTTCATAGGGCTCATCCTGGTCGCCCTGGTGGTTCTCGTGAGGGTTCGGTGACCCCTCCTCAAGGGGGGGGTACTGTTGTGAGTTCTGTTTTTGGGCTCCCTCTGGTGGTTACTGATGGTACTGGGTGACTTGTCTTTCCTGGGTTTCTGGGTTCCACCTGTTCCATCAGCATATGGGAGTTTCCTATTTAACCTGGCTTTGCTGGCATTTCCTCGCATGGCTATCACATGTGCAGGGGGGCTTATCTTAGTTATCCCTCCATGGCTACAATGTGATGAAAAAACACACAAGGCTATTGACCTCTTGTATTACAGCAGGGGGTTATTTTAGGTATCCCACTGCTCTTCAATATACCACGAACTGCAGGAATTTATGTATATCCCGCTTTACAGTTCCACTTGAAACTTGCAGCTCTCTGGTGCCCCCTCACCCTCAGGTCAGACTAGGTACTGCACCTGGGGTAATTAGTCGCCAGAAAGGCTGCCTGCTATGTACAGGCTATTGGGCACGCTGCAGCGAGGCGATTTAACTACTCCCGCTCAGGCAGGAACAATAATTATTAACGCAACAGTCGCTACAACGACTCCCAAAGGCATGCACACGGTAAGCTGCCACCAGCTTCGATCAAATGGGTCCAAAGCTAACCCAAAACAGTAGCGTAATTCCCTTCAGAAGACTTAGGGTACTGTTGTGAGTTCTGTTTTTGGGCTCCCTCTGGTGGTTACTGATGGTACTGGGTAACTTGTCTTTCCTGGGTTTCTGGGTTCCACCTGTTCCATCAGCATATGGGAGTTTCCTATTTAACCTGGCTTTGCTGGCATTTCCTCGCCGGTTATCAATGTATCCAGTGTGTCTTGTTACCTCTGCTCCCTGCTCCTAGAACCTTCTGGTCAAGCTAAGTTTGGATTTTCCTGTTTTGGTGTTTTGCTTTATTTGGTTTTTAGTCCAGCCTGCAGATATGTGATTCTTGCTGCTGGTTGCTCTAGTGGGCTGAAATTGCTCCTCATGTACCATGAGTTGGCACATGAGTTCAAGTAATTTCAGGATGGTTTTTTGAAGGGTTTTTCGCTGACCGCGCAGTTCACTTTTGTATCCTCTGCTATCTAGCTTTAGCGGGCCTCATTTTGCTGAAACTGTTTTCATACTGCGTATGTGCTTTCCTCTCATTTCACCGTCATTATATGTGGGGGGCTGCTATTTCTGTGGGGGATTTCTCTGGAGGCAAGAGAGGTCTGTGTTTCTTCTAATAGGGGAAGTTAGATCTTCGGCTGGAGCGAGACGTCTAGGATCATCGTAGGCACGTTCCCCGGCTACTTTTATTTGTGTGTTAGGTTCAGGGTCGCGGTCAGCTCAGGTTCCATCGCCCTAGAGCTTGTTTGTATCTGTGCTTGTCCTTTAGTGATCCCCTGCCATTGGGATCATGACAGGGTACGTTTTAGAGCAGGAAGAACGAAAACTAGTAATTTATATATTTTACTCCGAAATTAAGGCAGTGTTTATGAAAAGGCATATAAAGATGTTACAATATGAGACAATTGAAATATGTAGAAGATAATTATAAAAATAAAAGGGATTAAATAAGAAAAGGTACAACTCACATGTTCTCAGTTCATATCAGGCAAAACCATGCTGCAGGCAGACCCCCAAATGTCCCAATGCATAGTTCGGCTCCAGTCCTAAGGCAAAAAAGCTCAGACTGCAGGCTGGGTTGAGTGTAAAGACTTATATTCTCCAGCCTCGTGGCATCCCTAAAGGGCTGGTTAATGATATTCATTGAGGTCAGAGATCATCAAGTTTTCAGACCCTGGAGACGAAGAAACTCCTGGCTGAGAAGGGAGGGACTACAGTTGGCTTTGCAGGATTGGTCACCTGCAGGTTAAAGCCACACCCTGCTTAAACACAAGCTTCTGGTTACAAAGTGTCTGCCATAGGGCTGGTTGGTTGCATTCAGGGGGGTGGAAGAGAGGGGGGTTTTATAGCTACCATGTGTTTTCCAGGACCATGGTTAGAAGTGCAAAACTCCCTCAGCTATGGTTTTTTACATTATCGTGACATACATTTTCCTCACACTTCCCCCTTTTGCTCTGCGCTAGGGAGGCAGAACCCCATGGTATGACTCCATGCGCACCTCAGTAGGTTCACCCTGGCGGGACAGTCCATCTGCATTGCCATGCTCCCTGCCTGTTTTGTGTTCAATGGTGAAGTCAAACTGCTGAAGGGCAAGGCTCCAGCGTAGCAACCTGCCGTTGGTTCCACACATGGCGTTTAGCCAGCGCAAAGGGTTGTGGTCGGTCACCACGGTAAAGGTGCGACCGTACAAGTAGGGCTGCAAGCGTTGCAGGGCCCAGACTATGGCCAGGCACTCCTTCTTGATGGTGGAGTAGGCCACTTCCCTCGCTAAAAGTTTCCGCCACAGGTACAACACAGGGTGCTCTTGGTCCTCCGAGTCAACCTGGCTGAGTACAGCACCGAGGCCAAACTCGCTGGCATCAGTCTGTACCAAGAACAGTCGACGGCTTTCAACACAGGGGTATTGCACAGTGCTGTTTTCAACGCCTGGAAATCCCCCTCACAGCCGTTGGTCCAGTTGACAATGTGGGGTAGCTTCTTCCTTGTGAGGTCCGTCAAGGGTTTTGCCAGGCTACTAGTGCTGTACGAAGCGCCTATAGTACCCTAACTGCCCAGGAAGGACATCACCTGTTTCTTGGTCCTGGGGGTGGGTCAGTTCACGATCGCTCCCACTTTCGCAGGCTCTGGCTTTAGAGTGCCTCCGCCTACCCGGTGCCCCAGGCAGTGGACCTCACTCATGCCCATCTGGCACTTTCCCGGCTTGATAGTGAGTCCAGCTCGGTGAATTTGCCTGAGCACCTCCTCGAGATGCTGCAGGTGTTCCTCCCAGGAGGAACTGAAGATGGCAATGTCATCCAAGTACGCCACTGCGTACTCCTCCAGTCCCTGAAGCAGGAGGTTGACCATCCGCTGGAAAGTGGCAGGGGCATTCTTCATGCCGAATGGCATGACCGTGGACTCGTACAGTCCAAAGGGTGTGATAAAGGCGGACTTTTCCTGCACCTCGGGGCTCAGGGGAATCTGCCAGTATCCTCGACTCAGATCCATTATTGTCAGGTATTTTGCGCCAGCTAACCTCTCAAGCAGCTCTTTGATGCGCGGCATTGGGTGCGTGTCTGAGGCTGTGATGGCGTTGAGCCCCCGGTAGTCCACGCAGTACCAGGTGGTCCGGTACTTCTTTGGCAAGAGAACTACAGGTGAGGCCCACGCACTCTTTGACCGTCGAATCACCCCCAGCTGTAACATCTCATCAATCTCCTGGCGCATAACCTGCTGCACCTGGTCGGAGATTTGATAGGGTGTTCGCCGTAGTGGGGCATGATTCCCGGTGTCCATCTCGTGGACTGATAACTCAGTCCTTCCAGGTCGGTTGGAGAAAATGGCCCGGAAGGGTTCCAGCTTGGTCTGCAACTGTGACCGCTGGGGTTCGGTTAGTGAGGTGCTTACCTCCACGTCCTCAATGGACCCACCGGCCTTTGCTTGGGTCAGCATGTCCAGTAGGGCGTCTTCCTCCCCGTCTTCGGGCAAGCTGCAGACCGATAGGACGAAAGGCTCACGTTCATGATGAGCCTTCATCATGTTGACGTGAAAGGCCTTTCGCCTACCCCGAGCGTGGTCAAGCGTGACCACTTAGGTGACCGGGTTGAGCTGTTGGTTGATGACGTACGGGCCCTTCCAGGCTGCCTGAAGCTTATCCGTTGGCACGTGGACCAGCACCCACACCTTTTGACCCACGTGGTAGTTCCGCTCCCGGGCGTTCTGGTCGTACCAGTGCTTCTGGTCAGCCTGAGCCTGCGTCATGTTGTCATGCACCAACTGTGTCAAGGTCTGCATCCTGTCACGGAAGCGCATGACATACTCCACTATGGACACTTCAGAAGGGTTCGGCTTATCTTCCCAGGATTCCCTTACCAACCCAAGGGGTCCCCGGACTCGCCTGCCGTACAGGAGCTCGAAGGGGGAGAACCCCGTCGAGGCCTGCGGAACCTCTTGGTAAGCGAATAGCAGGTGTGGGAGGTACCGCTCCCAGTCGCGCCCTTGAGTCTCAACCAGCATGCGTAGCATCTGTTTGAGGGTACCATTGAAGCGTTCACACAAGCCATTGGTCTGTGGGTGATACGCACTCGATACCAGGTGCTTCACCTGCATTTTCTTACAGAGAGCCTCCATTAGGTGAGACATGAATTGGGTCCCTTGATCAGTAAGCATCTCCCTAGGAAATCCTACACGTGAAAAGATAGCCAACAGGGCATCCACCACCTTATCGGCCCTAGTTGATGACAGAGCTACTGCCTCTGGGTACCGGGTAGCGTAGTCTACCACAGTAAGGATGATGTATTGCTTTCCAGAGCTGCTGGGGATGGCCAGCGGGCCCACAATGTACACCGCAATCCTCTGGAAAGGCTCCTCTATTACTGGCAAAGGGATCAGGGGAGCCTTAAGAGCAGGCCCCACCTTCCCCACTCTTTGATAGGTGATACAGGAGCGGCAGTAGTTTGACACATCTGTCCCCATCTTAGGCTAATAGAAGTGTTGAGACAGCCGGGCATTTGTTTTGATGATCCCCAAGTGTTCAGCTAGCGGGATCTCATGGGCAATCCGTAACAACTCACCCCGAAATTGCTGCGGGATGACCAGCTGTCTTTCCCTCAACCACTCCTTTTGAGATTTTCCGGGTACTGTCTTGTGGGTACAACTTTCCTCGTTCCCAGAACACCCTCTCCTTCTCAGTCACGGAGGTGGGCATATCGGTGAGTTGTCTCAAACTCTCTAGGCTCGCATCTGTGCGCAAGCGGCCTGAAACTCCAGGCTAGGGGAAGCCAGAAGCGATGTCAGGGTCCCTGCCCCACGGGAACCCTCTTGGACCTGATCTAGATCTACCTCTGGTTCAGTCACAATGATGACTGAGGAGGGTCCGGAAGGCAGGCAGTTATCTGCGTTCCGGGCACTCTGACTGCGGGTGACAGCAGCTACGTAGACTGTCTCCCCGGGGATTTCTACAGACCCATCAGCCAGCGCTGCTATGGGCTCTACCTCCCCATCCACCCCCATTACCTCAGGAGCATTGTTACTTATGGGCCAGTTACCTTCCTCGTTGGCACTGGTCAATTGCATGACATCACCTTGCATCATTACAAGTTAAAGCATGGTCAGGTAACACATGCGATTTCCCTTCATCATCATCATCTGGGTTAACGTTACCCTTATTATCAGATTGGGGAGGGGTGTCAGGGACGTAGTATGCAACCATCCTCCCCAAATCAGTCCCCAACAAAACATCAGTGGGCAAATTATCAGACAGCCCCACTTCCTTCACCCCGCTGCCGGCACCTCAATCAATATAAACCCGGGTCATTGATAAGGGCCAGCTGATGCCCCCAATCCCAGTGACAGTTAGGGTTTTCCCCGGAATGATTTCTTCAGGGGCTGCCAGTTCGGGTCGGATAAGGGTTCATTTAGCCCCCGTGTCCTTGAGGCCTGTAGCAACATGGTCTCCCACTGTGACGTGCTGTACGTTGTCACACACCCTCCCAACCACCAAAAGAACTGCTGCATTAGGCCCTGGGGCCTTGGCTGCGGGGTTCTTCGGCTTGTCTGGACAGTAGTGACTGATATGACCAGTCCGCTTGCAGTGGAAACACTGGCGAGGTTCGGTGGTAGGTCTGGTGCTCTTGGCCACGGGGACAGGACCTCTGGTGGGTTGGCTGGCAGGGGTACTGGCATTGGTTGCAGGCTTACCCCCTCTTCAGCTGGTGGTGACTGGCTTCCGCACTTCCGATCTACGGTTGGCCTCATAGGCATCGGCAATCTGCGCTGCTTTCGTCACGTCTTTGGGTTCTCTGTTCATCACGAACTGTCGAACCTCAGCTGGGCATAGATGCAAGAACTGGTCTTTGATCATCAGGTCTCCCAGCTGCTCAAAGGTGGTCACTGACAGTCCTTGGATCCACTGGTTAAAGTGGATCCTGAGTCCATGCACCACATCGCCGTAGCTGTCGTGTGGGCCACGTTGGAGGGTCCGGAACTTCCTATGGTACACCTCGGGTGTAAGCTGGTACTTGGCTATCAGGGCCTGCTTGATGGCCTCATAGTCACCATCTTGTTCTTGAGGGAGGGCAGCAAACGCCTCCAGAGCTTTGCCTCTCAGCCCTGGGGTCAGGTATCGTGCCCATTCTTGAGTAGGCAGCTGATACTGTCTGCAGGCTTTCTCAAAGGCCCGCAGAAAAGTGTCCAGGTCCCCGTCCTTTTCCATAACAGGAAAGTGATCAGGCCGGGGTTTCGGTATATGAGCGCTGCTGGGCTCACGGCTCTGGGCGGTGGAGGTCATCCCCCTCCCTGCCAGAGCATCTCCTGTTCTCGCTGGGCCTGTCGCTCGGCTCTCTCAGCCTCCCGCTCGGTTCTCTCAGCCTCTTCCAATTGCAGGACCAGCTGCAGACATCTCTAGGTCATCTGCGGAGCATTGTTGCAGAGCCAGCTGCAGGCGGAGGTCTGCGCTCCCCTGATTGCAAGTAGGGCCGGCATTCAGTGGTTGAACCTCTGCTGCAGGACCCTCTGCTCGTGCTGGCTTTTGCGGCCTCTGTGGCCTGGCTTGGTCGGCATCAAATTGCACCAGTTCAGCGACCATTTGAGCCTTGGTCTTACCCTGGGAATTCAGGCCATGGTACATGCATATCCCAGCAAGAGTGTCCTTCTTCTGCTGGGTGTACCAGGCTTCTCCTTTCGCAGCCATGGTTGCCAAATAAAAGATAGGATAGAAAAATGAAGAGAAAGGGAAGGGATAATTACCAGTACACACAATTGTCTCAGGACTAATAAACACTGAGTTTGTTCTCCAAACTTATTTGCGCAGAGTTCTCGCAAGAACTTTGCAAGTTTTTAGTGAGAGGAATGATTGCTCAAACCAAATCACTAATGCTCTAAGATATCCCACCGCCTTGCCACCAATTTGTCACGATTCACACCGTGACCGTCACAGATCGGGGTGACTTTAGGCCAACAGACGGCTATCACATGTGCAGGGGGCTTATCTTAGTTATCCCTCCACTCCACAATGTGATGAAAAAAACACACACAAGGCTATTGACCTCTTAGTTTACAGCAGGGGCTTATTTTAGGTATCCCGCTGCTCTTCAATATACCACGAACTGCAGCGATTTGTGTATATCCCACTTGAAACTTGCAGCTCTCTGGCGCCCCCCTTACTCTCAGGTCAGATTACGTACTGCACTTGGGGTAATTAGTCGCCAGAAAGGCTGCCTGCTATGTACTGGCTATTGGGCACGCTGCAGCTCAGGCAGGAACAATAATTATCAACGCCGCAGTCGCTATGACTCCCAACTACCCAGTACAAACGTATGCTGCCACCAGCTTCGATTAAACGGGTCTGAAGCTAACCCAAAACAGTAGCGTAATTCCCTTCAGAAGACTTAGGGTACGTTTTAGAACAGGAAGAACTAATGTAGTCTTAAATAATATACCCCATCAAAGGTTTCAGGCAGTATTTATAAAGTTATATAAAGATGTTACAATATGAGACAATTGAAAATATGTACAAGGTAATTATGCAAATAACAGAGGTTAAATGAGAAATAACACTTACATGTGTTCAGAACATTGCAGGCAACCAGGCTAGTTCCATATGTCCCAATGCATTAGGACTCTGGTTAGGAACAGCTCTTCAAGTCGGACTCACATAGGCTCCAGCAGACAGACTGCAGGCTGGTGTGCCTGGCAGACTTGTAGCTTATCCTGATGACATCACAAAAGGGCTGGTTTTCCCAGACCCTCCTATCTCTTCAGTTTAACTAAATTTAACCTAAATTTGCCTAATGCCTGTAACTCCGCTACAGAACATGTCATAGTCATAACAAACCCAGCATTCATCTCGTATTAACATTGGCATTCTAATGAGATCAAATATGTCCTATTTGTGATGCATAACTACAGAGAAATCCCTACTTTTTACCTGATGGAGTTAGAAGCTCATGTTTAGAGTGGCTGACAGAACCGCCGACGAATGATAACAATATGTATTTTTCCTTTTTCTAGCCTAAATCGTTGGCCCAATATCTTACAATAATGGAACAAAGGACTTCTTGCATTTACAGAAGGGATTCAGACCGGTTTTAGCTAGCACAACTTTCCACTGCAGCTATGCCAGTCGTAAATACCTTTCTTCAATAAAACTCCCCCACATGCATTAACAAGGCAAGCTCTTGCCTGAGTGAGAGGAAGGGGGAGGTTAGCCCACAGCCTGGGCTAACAAGAGAAACTAAACTTATATATTTCATACAATATACACACAGGTCACACACTGTGAGGGAGGTGCATACACACAGGTCACACACAGTGAGGGAGGTGCATACACACAGGTCACACATGGTGAGGGATGTATATATACACACACAGGTCACACGGTGAGGGAGGTATATACACACGTCACACACGGTGAGGGGGGTATATACACACGGGTCACACACGGTGAGGGAGGTATATACACACGGGTCACACACGGTGAGGGACGTATATACACACGGGTCACACACGGTGAGGGAGGTATATACACACGGGTCACACACGGTGAGGGAGGCATATACACACGGGTCACACACGGTGAGGGAGGTATACACACGGGTCACACACGGTGAGGGAGGTATACACACGGTGAGGGAGGTATATACACACGGGTCACACACGGTGAGGGAGGTATATACACATGGGTCACACAGTGAGGGAGATATATACACACGGGTCACACACGGTGAGGGAGGTATACACACATGGGTCACACACGGTGAGGGAGGTACAGTGCCTACAAGTAGTATTCAACCCCCTGCAGATTTAGCAGGTTTAATAAGATGCAAATAAGTTAGAGCCTTCAAACAAGAGCCGGATTTATTAACAGATGCATAAATCTTACAAACCAAAAAGTTTTGTTGCTCAGTTAAATTTTTACAAATTTTAAACATAAAAGTGTGGGTCAATTATTATTCAACCCCTAGGTTTAATATTTTGTGGAATAACCTTTGTTTGCAATTACAGCTAATAATCCTCTTTTATAAGACCTGATCAGGCCGGCACAGGTCTCTGGAGTTATCTTGGCCCACTCCTCCATGCAGATCTTCTCCAAGTTATCTAGGTTCCTTGGGTGTCTCATGTGGACTTTAATCTTGAGCTCCTTCCACAAGTTTTCAATTGGGTTAAGGTCAGGAGACTGACTAGGCCACTGCAACACCTTGATTTTTTGCCTCTTGAACCAGGCCTTGGTTTTCTTGGCTGTGTGCTTTGGGTCGTTGTCTTGTTGGAAGATGAAATGACGACCCATCTTAAGATCCTTGATGGAGGAGCGGAGGTTCTTGTCCAAAATCTCCAGGTAGGCCATGCTATCCATCTTCCCATGGATGCGGACCAGATGGCTAGGCCCCTTGGCTGAGAAACAGCCCCACAGCATGATGCTGCCACCACCATGCTTGACTGTAGGGATGGTATTCTTGGGGTCATATGCAGTGCCATCCAGTCTCCAAACGTCACGTGTGTGGTTGGCACCAAAGATCTCGATCTTGGTCTCATCAGACCAGAGAACCTTGAACCAGTCAGTCTCAGAGTCCTCCAAGTGATCATGAGCAAACTGTAGATGAGCCTTGACATGACGCTTTGAAAGTAAAGGTACCTTACGGGCTCATCTGGAACGGAGACCATTGCGGTGGAGTACATTACTTATGGTATTGACTGAAACCAATGTCCCCACTGCCATGAGATTTTCCCGGAGCTCCTTTCTTGTTGTCCTTGGGTTAGCCTTGACTCTTCGGACAAGCCTGGCCTCGGCACGGGAGAAAACTTTCAAAGGCTGTCCGGGCCGTGGAAGACTAACAGTAGTTCCATAAGCCTTCCACTTCTGGATGATGCTCCCAACAGTGGAGACAGGTAGGCCCAACTCCTTGGAAAGGGTTTTGTACCCCTTGCCAGCCTTATGACCCTCCACGATCTTGTCTCTGATTGCCTTGGAATGCTCCTTTGTCTTTCCCATGTATGAGTGCTGTTCACAAGTTTGGGGATGGTCTTAAATAGCCAGAAAAGGCTGGAAAAAGAGATAATTAACCCCTTCATGACCCAGCCTATTTTGACCTTAAAGACCTTGCCGTTTTTTGCAATTCTGACCAGTGTCCCTTTATGAGATAATAACTCAGGAACGCTTCAATGGATCCTAGCGGTTCTGAGACTGTTTTTTCGTGACATATTGGGCTTCATGTTAGTGGTAAATTTAGGTCAATAAATTCTGTGTTTAATTGTGATAAAAACGGAAATTTGGCGAAAATTTTGAAAATTTCGCAATTTTCACATTTTGAAATTTTATTCTGTTAAACCAGAGAGTTATGTGACACAAAATAGTTAACAAATAACATTTCCCACACGTCTACTTTACATCAGCACAATTTTGGAAACAAAATTTTTTTTTGCTAGGAAGTTATAAGGGTTAAAATTTGACCAGCGATTTCTCATTTTTACAACGAAATTTACAAAACCATTTTTTTTAGGGACCACCTCACATTTGAAGTCAGTTTGAGGGGTCTATATGGCTGAAAATACCCAAAAGTGACACCATTCTAAAAACTGCACCCCTCAAGGTGCACAAAACCACATTCAAGAAGTTTATTAACCCTTCAGGTGCTTCACAGCAGCAGAAGCAACATGGAAGGAAAAAATTAACATTTAACTTTTTAGTCACAAAAATGATTTTTCAGCAACAATTTTTTTATTTTCCCAATGGTAAAAGGAGAAACTGAACAACGAAAGTTGTTGTCCAATTTGTCCTGAGTACGCTGATACCTCATATGTGGGGGTAAACCACTGTTTGGGCGCACGGCAGGGCTTGGAAGGGAAGGAGCGCCATTTGACTTTTTGAATGAAAAATTGGCTGCACTCTTTAGCGGACACCATGTCACGTTTGGAGAGCCCCCGTGTGCCTAAAAATTGGAGCTCCCCCACAAGTGATCCCATTTTGGAAACTAGACGCCCCAAGGAACTTATCTAGATGCATAGTGAGCCCTTTAAACCCCCAGGTGCTTCACAAATTGATCTGTAAAAATGAAAAAGTACTTTTTTTTCACAAAAAAATTATTTTCGCCTCAATTTTTTCATTTTCAGATGGACAACAGGATAAAATGGATCCTAAAATTTGTTGGGCAATTTCTCCTGAGTGCACCTATACCTCACATGTGGGGGTAAACCACTGTTTGGGCACATGGTAAGGCTCGGAAGGGAAGGAGCGCCATTTGACTTTTTGAATGAAAAATTATCTCCATCGTTAGCGGACACCATGTCACGTTTGGAGAGCCCCCGTGTGCCTAAAAATTAGAGCTCCCCCACAAGTGACCCCATTTTGGAAACTAGACGCCCCAAGGAACTTATCTAGATGCATAGTGAGCCCTTTAATCCCCCCAGGTGCTTCACAAATTGATCTGTAAAAATGAAAAAGTACTTTTTTTTCACAAAAAATTTCTTTTTGCCTCAATTTTTTTATTTTTACATGGGCAATAGGATAAAATGGATCCTAAAATTTGTTGAGCAATTTCTCCCGAGTACGCCGATACCTCATATGTGGGGGTAAACCACTGTTTGGGCACACGGCAGGGCTCGGAAGGGAAGGCGCACCTTTTGACTTTTTGAATGGAAAATTAGCTCCAATTGTTAGCGGACACCATGTCGCATTTGGAGAGCCCCTGTGTGCCTATGCATTGAAGCTCCCCCACAAGTGACCCCATTTTGGAAACTAGACCCCCCAAGGAATTTATCTAGATGCATACTGAGTACTTTAAACCCCCAGGTGCTTCACAGAAGTTTATAATGCAGAGCCATGAAAATAAAAAATAATTTTTCTTTTCTCAAAAATGATTTTTTAGCCTGGAATTTCCTATTTTGCCAATAGTAATAGGAGAAATTGGACCACAAATGTTGTTGTCCAGTTTGTCCTGAGTACGCAGATACCCCATATGTGGGGGTAAACCACTGTTTGGGCGCACGGCAGGGCTCAGAAGGGAAGGCACGCCATTTGGCTTTTTAAATGGAAAATTAGCTCCAATCATTAGCGGACACCATGTCGCGTTTGGAGAGCCCCTATGTGCCTAAACATTGGAGATCCCCCACAAATGACCCCATTTTGGATACTAGACCCCCAAAGGAACTAATCTAGATGTGTGGTGAGCACTTTGAACCCTCAAGTGCTTCACAGAAGTTTATAACGCAGAGCCATGAAAATAAAATAAAAAATTTCTTTTCTCAAAAATGATTTTTTAGCCCGCAATTTTTTATTTTCCCAAGGGTAACAGGAGAAATTTGACCCCAAAAGTTGTTGTCCAGTTTCTCCTGAGTACGCTGATACCCCATATGTGGGGGTAAACCACTGTTTAGGCACATGCTGGGGCTCGGAAGTGAAGTAGTGACGTTTTGAAATGCAGACTTTGATGGAATGCTCTGCGGGCATCACGTTGCGTTTGCAGAGCCCCTGATGTGGCTAAACAGTAGAAACCCCCCACAAGTGACCCCATTTTGGAAACTAGACCCCGAAAGGAACTTATCTAGATGTGAGGTGAGCACTTTGAACCCCCAAGTGCTTCACAGAAGTTCATAACACAGAGCAGTGAAAATAATAAATACGTTTTATTTCCTCAAAAATAATTTTTTTGCCCAGAATTTTTTAATTTTCCCAAGGGTAACAGGAGAAATTTGACCCCAATATTTGTTGTCCAGTTTCTCCTGAGTACGGTGATACCCCACATGTGGGGGTAAACTACTATTTGGGCACTTGCCGGGGCTCGGAAGTGAAGTAGTGACGTTTTGAAATACAGACTTTGATGGAATGCTCTACGGGCGTCACATTGCGTTTGCAGAGCCCCTGATGTGACTAAACAGTAGAAACCCCCCACAAGTCACCCCATTTCGGAAACTAGACCCCGAAATGAAATTATCTAGATATGTGGTGAGCACTTTCAACCCCCAAGTGCTTCACAGAAGTTTATAACGCAGAGCCGTGAAAATAATAAATACGTTTTCTCTCCTCAAAAATAATTTTTTAGCCCAGAATTTATTATTTTCCCAAGGGTTACAGGAGAAATTGGACCACAAAAGTTGTTGTCCAGTTTCTCCTGAGTACGCCGATACCCCTTGTGTGGGGGTAAACCACTGTTTGGGCACACGTCGGGGCTCAGAAGGGAAGTAGTGACTTTTGAAATGCAGACTTTGATGGAATGGTCTGCGGGCATCACGTTGCGTTTGCAGAGCCCCTGGTGTGCCTAAACAGTAGAAACCCCCCACAAGTGACCCCATTTTGGAAACTAGACCCCCAAAGGAACTTATCTAGATATGTGCTGAGCACTTTGAACCCCCAAGTGCTTCACAGACGTTTACAACGCAGAGCCGTGAAAATAAAAAATCATTTTTCTTTCCTCAAAAATTATGTTTTAGCAAGCAATTTTTTATTTTCTCAAGGGTAACAGGAGAAATTGGACCCCAGTAATTGTTGCGCAGTTTGTCCTGAGTATGCTGGTACCCCATATGTGGGGGTAAACCACTGTTTGGGCACACGTCGGGGCTCGGAAGTGAGGGAGCACCATTTGACTTTTTGAATACAAGATTGGCTGGAATCAATGGTGGCGCCATGTTGCGTTTGGAGACCCCCTGATGTGCCTAAACAGTGGAAACCCCTCAATTCTAACTCCAACACACCCCTAAACCTTATCCCAACTGTAGCCGTAACCCTAATCACAACCCTAACCCCAACACACCCCTAACCACAACCCTAATTCCAACCCAACCCTAACCCTAAGGCTATGTGCCAACGTTGCGGATTCGTATGAGATTTTTCAGCACCATTTTTGAAAAATGCGCGGGTAAAAGGCACTGCGTTTTACCTGCGGATTTACCGCGGATTGCCAGTGTTTTTTGTGCGGATTTCACCTGTGGATTCCTATTGAGGAACAGGTGTAAAACGCTGCGGAATCCGCACAAAGAATTGACATGCTGCGGAAAATACAACACAGCGTTTCCGCGCGGTATTTTCCGCACCATGGGCACAGCGGATTTGGTTTTCCATATGTTTACATGGTACTGTAAACCTGATGGAACACTGCTGCGGATCCGCAGCGGCCAATCCGCTGTGAATCCTCAGCCAAATCCGCACCGTGTGCACATAGTCTAATTCTAAAGGTATGTGCACACGCTGTGGAAAACGCTGCGGATCCGCAGCAGTTTCCCATGAGTTTACAATTCAATGTAAACCTATGGGAAACAAAAATCGCTGTACACATGCTGCAGAAAAACAGCACGGAAACGCAGCGGTTTACATTCTGCAGCATGTCTCTTCTTTCTGCGGATTCCGCAGCGGTTTTACAACTGCTCCAATAGAAAATCGCAGTTGTAAAACTGCAGTGAAATGCGCAGAAAAACCGCGGTAAATCCACAGCGGTTTAGCACTGCGGATTTATCAAATCCTCTGCGGAAAAATCCGCAGAGGACCAGAATACGTGTGCACATCCCGAACCCTAACCCTACCCCTAACCCTAGCCCTAACCCTAACCCTACCCCTACCCCTAACCCTACCCCTAACCCTAACCCTACCCCTAACCCTAACCCTACCCCTAACCCTACCCCTAACCCTACCCCTAACCCTACCCCTAACCCTAACCCTAACCCTAGTTCTAACTCCAACCTTAGTGAAAAAAAAAAAAATTCTTTATTTTTTTTATTGTCCCTACCTATGGGTGACAAAGGGGGGGGGGTCATTTACTATTTTTTTAATTTGATCACTGAGATAGGTTATATCTCAGTGATCAAAATTCACTCTGGAACGAATCTGCCGGCCGGCAGATTCGGCGGGCGCACTGCACATGCGCCCGCCATTTTGGAAGATGGCGGCGCCCAGGAAAGAAGACGGACACCGGCAGGCTCGGTAAGTATAAGTGGGGGGGGAGATCAGGGCACGGGGGGGCGTCGGAGCACGGGGGGGAGGCGTCGGAGCACGGGGTGGGGGGCGTCGGAGCACGGATGAGGATCGGTGTGCGTGCGGGTGGATTGGAGCACGGGGTGGGGGATCGCTGTGCAGGGGGGTGTGATCGGAGCACGAGGGGGGATCGCTGTGCGGGGGGGTGATCGGAGTGCGGGGGGGTTGACTGGAGCATGGGGGGAGCGGACAGGAGGACGGGGGAGCGGAGCACAGGACGGAGGGGAGCGCTGCACAGATCGGGGGGCTGGGGGGGCGATCGGTGGGGTGGGGTGGGGGCACATCAGTGTTTCCAGCCATGGCCGATGATATTGCAGCATCGGCCATGGCTGGATTGTAATATTTCACCAGTTTTTTAGGTGAAATATTACAAATCGCTCTGATTGGCTGTTGAAAGTGAAACTGCCAATCAGAGCGATCGTAGCCACGGGGGGGAGAAGCCACCCCCCTTGGGCTAAACTACCACTCCCCCTGTCCCTGCAGATCGGGTGAAATGGGAGTTAACCCTTTCACCCGATCTGCAGGGACGCGATCTTTCTGTGACACAGCATATGCGTCACAGGTCGGATTGGCACCGACTTTCATGACGCATACGCTGTGTCACAGGTCGGGAAGGGGTTAATCCAAACGTGATGCTCATTGTTCTTTGTGCCTGAACTACTTCTTAATACTTTAGGGGAACCCATCAGACTTTTCGTGGGTTGAGGGGTTGAATAATACATGACCCTCTGAAAAGACTTTTCACAATTTAAAAAAAAAAATAAACAAAGAAATAACATTCTGTTTTGCTGCAGTGCATTTCACACTTCCAGGCTGATCTACAGTCCAAATGTCACAATGCCAAGTTAATTCCAAATGTGTAAACCTGCTAAATCTGCAGTGGGTTGAATATTACTTGTAGGCACTGTATATACACACGGGTCACACACGGTGAGGGAAGTATATACACAGGAGTCAAACACGGTGAGGGAGGTATATACACACGGGTCCACACACGGTGAGGGAAGTATATACACAGGAGTCATACACGGTGAGGGAGGTATATACACACGGGTCCACACACGGTGAGGGAGGTATATACACACGGTGAGGGAGGTATATACACACGGGTCACACACGGTGAGGGAGGTATACACACGGGTCACACACGGTGAGGGAGGTATATACACACACAGGTCACACACGGTGAGGGAGGTATATACACACGGTGAGGGAGGTATACACACGGGTCACACACGGTGAGGGAAGTATATACACACGGGTCACACACGGTGAGGGAGGTGTATACACACGGGTCACACACGGTGAGGGAGGTGTATACACACGATGAGGGAGGTATACACACACAGGTCACACACGGTGAGGGAGGTACATACACACGGTGAGGGAGGTATACACACACGGTGAGGGAGGTATATACACACGGGTCACACACGGTGAGGGAGGTATATACACACGGTGAGGGAGGTATATACACACGGTGAGGGAGGTATATACACGGTGAGGGAGGTATATACACACGGTGAGGGAGGTATATACACACGGTGAGGGAGGTATACACACACGGGTCACACACGGTGAGGGAGGTATATACACACGGGTCACACACGGTGAGGGAGGTATACACACACGGGTCACACACGGTGAGGGAGGTATACACACACGGTGAGGGAGGTATACACACACGGGTCACACACGGTGAGGGAGGTATACACACACGGGTCACACACGGTGAGGGAGGTATACACACACGGGTCACACACTGAGGGAGGTATATACACACGGGTCACACACGGTGAGGGAGGTGTATACACACGGGTCACACACGGTGAGGGAGGTATACACACACGGGTCACACACGGTGAGGGAGGTATACACACACGGTGAGGGAGGTATACACACAGGTCACACACGGTGAGGGAGGTATATACACGGGTCACACACGGTGAGGGAGGTATACACACACAGGTCACACACGGTGAGGGAGGTATATACACACGAGTCACACACGGTGAGGGAGGTATACACACGGGTCACACACGGTGAGGGAGGTATACACACAGGTCACACACGGTGAGGGAGGTATACACACACGGTGAGGGAGGTATACACACACGGGTCACACACGGTGAGGGAGGTATACACACACGGGTCACACACGGTGAGGGAGGTATATACACACGGGTCACACACGGTGAGGGAGGTATATACACACGGGTCACACACGGTGAGGTATATACACACGGGTCACACACTGAGGGAGGTATATACACACGGGTCACACACGGTGAGGGAGGTGTATACACACGGGTCACACACGGTGAGGGAGGTATACACACACGGGTCACACACGGTGAGGGAGGTATACACACACGGTGAGGGACGTATACACACACGGGTCACACACGGTGAGGGAGGTATATACACACGGGTCACACACGGTGAGGGAGGTATATACACACGGGTCACACACGGTGAGGGAGGTATATACACACGGGTCACACACGGTGAGGGAGGTATATACACACGGGTCACACACGGTGAGGTAGGTATATACACACGGGTCACACACGGTGAGGTAGGTATACACACGGGTCACACGGTGAGGGAGGTATACACACGGGTCACACACGGTGAGGGAGGTATATACACACGGGTCACACACGGTGAGGGAGGTATATACACACGGGTCACACACTGTGAGGGAGGTATATACACACGGGTCACACACGGTGAGGGAGATATATACACACGGGTCACACACGGTGAGGGAGGTGTATACACACGGGTCACACACGGTGAGGGAGGTATATACACACGGGTCACACACGGTGAGGGAGGTATATACAAACGGGTCACACACGGTGAGGGAAGTATATACACACGGGTCACACGGTGAGGGAGGTATATACACACGGGTCACACACGGTGAGTGAGATATACACACGGGTCACACACGGTGAAAGAAGTATATACACACGTGTCACACACGGTGAGGGAGGTATACACACACGGGTCACACGCGGTGAGGGAGGAATATACACACGGGTCACACACGGTGAAGGAGGAATATACACACACGGGTCACACAGGGTGAGGGAGGTGTATACACATGCGCACACACGGTGAGGGAGGTATATACACACGGGTCACACACGGTGAGGGAGGTATACACACACGGGTCACACACGGTGAGGGAGGTATACACACACGGGTCACACACGGTGAGGGAGGTATATACACACGGTGAGGGAGGTATATACAGACGGGTCACACACGGTGAGGGAGGTGTATACACATGCGCACACACGGTGAGGGAGGTATACACACACGGGTCACACATGGTGAGGGAGATATACACACACGGGTCACACACGGTGAGGGAGGAATATACACACGGTGAGGGAGGAATATACACACGGTGAGGGAGGTATACACACACGGTGAGGGAGGTGTATAAACATGCGCACACACGGTGAGGGAGGTATACACACACGGTGAGGGAGGTATATACACACGGTGACGGAGGTATATACACACGCGCACACACGGTGAGGGAGGTATACACTCACGGTGATGGAGGTATATACACACGCGTACACACGGTGACTGAGGTATACACACACGGTGATGGAGGTATATACACACGCGCACACACACACGGTGACGGAGGTATATACACACGGTGACGGAGGTATATACACACGCGCACACACGGTGAGGGAGGTATATACACACGGTGAGGGAGGTATACACACGCGCGCACACACACGGTGAGGGAGGTATATACACACGGTGACGGAGGTATACACACACGGTGACGGAGGTATATACACACGCACACACGGTGAGGGAGGTATACACACACGGTGAGGGAGGTATACACACACGGTGAGGGAGGTATACACACACGGTGAGGGAGGTATACACACACGGTGAGGGAGGTATACACACACGGTGAGGGAGGTATACACACACGGTGAGGGAGGTATACACACACGGTGAGGCAGGTATACACACACGGTGAGGCAGGTATACACGCACGGTGAGGCAGGTATACACGCACGGTGAGGCAGGTATACACGCACGGTGAGGCAGGTATACACGCACGGTGAGGGAGGTATACACGCACGGTGAGGGACGTATACACGCACGGTGAGGGACGTATACACGCACGGTGAGGGAGGTATACACGCACTGTGAGGGAGGTATACACACGGGTCATACACGGTGAGGGAGGTATATACACACGGGTCACACACGGTGAGGGAGGTATATACACACGGGTCATACACGGTGAGGGAGGTATATACACACGGGTCACACACGGTGAGGGAGGTATACACACACGGTGAGGGAGGTATATACACACGGGTCATACACGGTGAGGGAGGTATATACACACGGTGAGGGAGGTATATACACACGGGTCATACACGGTGAGGGAGGTATACACACACGGTGAGGGAGGTATATACACACGGGTCATACACGGTGAGGGAGGTATACACACACGGTGAGGGAGGTATATACACACGGTGAGGGAGGTGTACACACGGTGAGGGAGGTATACACACGGGTCACACACGGTGAGGGAGGTATATACACACGGGCCACACACGGTGAGGGAGGTATATACACACGGGTCACACACGGTGAGGGAGGTATACACACACGGTGAGGGAGGTATACACACGGGTCAGACACGGTGAGGGAGGTATATACACACGGGTCACACACGGTGAGGGAGTTGTATACACACGGGTCACACACGGTGAGGGAGGTGTATACACACGATGAGGGAGGTATACACACACAGGTCACACACGATGAGGGAGGTACATACACACGGTGAGGGAGGTATATACACACGGTGAGGGAGGTATATACACACGGTGAGGGAGGTATATACACACGGTGAGGGAGGTATATACACACGGTGAGGGAGGTATATACACACGGTGAGGGAGGTATATACACACGGTGAGGGAGGTATACACACACGGTGAGGGAGGTATACACACACGGGTCACACATGGTGAGGGAGGTATACACACACGGTGAGGGAGGTATACACACGGTGAGGGAGGTATACACACACGGGTCACACACGGTGAGGGAGGTATACACACACGGGTCACACACGGTGAGGGAGGTATACACACACGGTGAGGGAGGTATACACACACGGTGAGGGAGGTATACACACACGGTGAGGGAGGTATACACACACGGTGAGGGAGGTATACACACACGGTGAGGGAGGTATACACACACGGTGAGGGAGGTATACACACACGGTGAGGGAGGTATACACACACGGGTCACACATGGTGAGGGAGGTATATACACACGGGTCACACACGGTGAGGGAGGTATACACACACGGTGAGGGAGGTATACACACACGGGTCACACACGGTGAGGGAGGTATACACACACGGTGAGGGAGGTATACACACACGGGTCACACACGGTGAGGGAGGTGTACACACACGGGTCACACACGGTGAGGGAGGTATACACACACGCGTCACACACGGTGAGGGAGGTATATACACACGGTGAGGGAGGTATATACAGACAGGTCACACACGGTGAGGGAGGTATACACACACAGGTCACACACGGTGAGGGAGGTATACACACACAGGTCACACACGGTGAGGGAGGTATACACACACGCGTCACACACGGTGAGGGAGGTATATACACACAGGTCACACACGGTGAGGGAGGTATACACACACGGTGAGGGAGATATACACACACGGTGAGGGAGGTATACACACACGGTGAGGGAGGTATACACACACGGGTCACACATGGTGAGGGAGGTATATACACACGGGTCACACACGGTGAGGGAGGTATACACACACGGTGAGGGAGGTGTACACACACGGGTCACACACGGTGAGGGAGGTATATACACACAGGTCACACACGGTGAGGGAGGTATACACACACAGGTCACACACGGTGAGGGAGGTATACACACACGCGTCACACACGGTGAGGGAGGTATATACACACAGGTCACACACGGTGAGGGAGGTATACACACACGGTGAGGGAGGTATACACACACGGTGAGGGAGGTATACACACACGGTGAGGGAGGTATACACACACGGTGAGGGAGGTATACACACACGGTGAGGGAAGTACACACACGGTCACGCACACACTTGTAATTTCCCGCTTTTCCCCGGCCTCACTGAAGACGCGGAGCCACGCCCAAGTTTCCCAGCGTGCTCTAAGGTGCGTGACGTAGAATCCCCGCCCTTCGTAAAAAGCCCTGTGTCTCCGCCCACGTCGCCATTTTGCGCAGTGAGCGCCGGCTCAGTCCAGCTGACAGGAAAGTCGTTTCCCGTCTGAGTGTGACGACCCCCGGAGTGTTCCCCGGCCCCGGAGCCGCCCGCTGCCCGCCCCCTGAACGCGGGCGCACCCTCACCAACCACCGAGACGGATGGCGACGGATTGTGACCGCTGAGCGGAACCGGGAGCGCATCAGAAAGCGCGCAGGTGAGGAACAGACAAGATGGCGGCCGAGGAGAGAGTGCACGGAGAGGCTGTGTGTGGGGGAGGACACGGTGTGAGGCTAGTTATGTGTAATGTCCGGTGTGAGAACGTGTGTATATAGTATACAGAGGATAATGGGAGTATACAGCTGTGTATACAGAGGATAATGGGAGTATACAGCTGTGTATATAGAATACAGAGGATAATGGGAGTATACAGCTGTGTATACAGAGGATAATGGGAGTATACAGCTGTGTATATAGTATACAGAGGATAATGGGAGTATACAGCTGTGTATACAGAGGATAATGGGAGTATACAGCTGTGTATATAGAGGATAATGGGAGTATACAGCTGTGTATATAGTATACAGAGGATAATGGGAGTATACAGCTGTGTATACAGAGGATAATGGGAGTATACAGCTGTGTATACAGAGGATAATGGGAGTATACAGCTGTGTATATAGAATACAGAGGATAATGGGAGTATACAGCTGTGTATACAGAGGATAATGGGAGTATACAGCTGTGTATATAGTATACAGAGGATAATGGGAGTATACAGCTGTGCATATAGTATACAGAGGATAATGGGAGTATACAGCTGTGTATATAGAGGATAATGGGAGTATACAGCTGTGTATATAGTATACAGAGGATAATGGGAGTATACAGATGTGTATATAGTATACAGAGGATAATGGGAGTATACAGCTGTGTATATAGAGGATAATGGGTGTATACAGATGTGTAATGTATAGATGGAGGATGTGTACATAGTATACAGAGGATAATGGGAGTATACAGATGTGTAATGTATAGATGGAGGATGTGTATATAGTATACAGAGGATAATGGGAGTATACAGATGTGTAATGTATAGATGGAGGATGTGTATACAGTATACAGAGGATAATGGGTGTATACAGATGTGTAATGTATAGATGGAGGATGTGTATATAGTATACAGAGGATAATGGGAGTATACAGATGTGTAATGTATAGATGGAGGATGTGTATACAGTATACAGAGGATAATGGGAGTATACAGATGTGTAATGTATAGATGGAGGATGTGTATATAGTATACAGAGGATAATGGGAGTATACAGCTGTGTATATAGAGGATAATGGGAGTATACAGCTGTGTATATAGTATACGGAGGATAATGGGAGTATACAGCTGTGTATATAGTATACAGAGGATAATGGGAGTATACAGATGTGTATATAGTATACAGAGGATAATGGGAGTATACAGATGTGTATATAGTATACAGAGGATAATGGGAGTATACAGATGTGCATATAGTATACAGAGGATAATGGGAGTATACAGATGTGTATATAGTATACAGAGGATAATGGGAGTATACAGCTGTGTATATAGAGGATAATGGGTGTATACAGCTGTGTAATGTATAGATGGAGGATGTGTATATAGTATACAGAGGATAATGGGTGTATACAGCTGTGTATATAGAGGATAATGGGTGTATACAGCTGTGTATATAGTATACAGAGGATAATGGGAGTATACAGCTGTGTATATAGAGGATAATGGGTGTATACAGCTGTGTAATGTATAGATGGAGGATGTGTATATAGTATACAGAGGATAATGGGTGTATACAGCTGTGTATATAGTATACGGAGGATAATGGGAGTATACAGCTGTGTATATAGTATACAGAGGATAATGGGAGTATACAGCTGTGTATATAGTATACAGAGGATAATGGGAGTATACAGCTGTGTAATGTATAGATGGAGGATGTGTATATAGTATACAGAGGATAATGGGAGTATACAGCTGTGTATATAGTATACAGAGGATAATGGGAGTATACAGCTGTGTATATAGAGGATAATGGGAGTATACAGCTGTGTAATGTATAGATGGAGGATGTGTATATAGTATACGGAGGATAATGGGTGTATACAGCTGTGTATATAGTATACAGAGGATAATGGGAGTATACAGCTGTGTATATAGTATACAGAGGATAATGGGAGTATACAGCTGTGTATATAGTATACAGAGGATAATGGGAGTATACAGCTGTGTATATAGTATACAGAGGATAATGGGAGTATACAGCTGTGTATATAGTATACAGAGGATAATGGGAGTATACAGCTGTGTATATAGTATACAGAGGATAATGGGAGTATACAGCTGTGTATATAGTATACAGAGGATAATGGGAGTATACAGCTGTGTATATAGTATACAGAGGATAATGGGAGTATACAGCTGTGTATATAGTATACAGAGGATAATGGGAGTATACAGCTGTGTATATAGTATACAGAGGATAATGGGAGTATACAGATGTGTATATAGTATACAGAGGATAATGGGAGTATACAGATGTGTATATAGTATACAGAGGATAATGGGAGTATACAGATGTGTATATAGTATACAGAGGATAATGGGAGTATACAGCTGTGTATATAGTATACAGAGGATAATGGGAGTATACAGCTGTGTATATAGTATACAGAGGATAATGGGAGTATACAGCTGTGTATATAGTATACAGAGGATAATGGGAGTATACAGCTGTGTATATAGTATACAGAGGATAATGGGAGTATACAGCTGTGTATATAGTATACAGAGGATAATGGGAGTATACAGATGTGTATATAGTATACAGAGGATAATGGGAGTATACAGATGTGTATATAGTATACAGAGGATAATGGGAGTATACAGATGTGTATATAGTATACAGAGGATAATGGGAGTATACAGATGTGTATATAGTATACAGAGGATAATGGGAGTATACAGAGGATAATGGGAGTATACAGATGTGTATATAGTATACAGAGGATAATGGGAGTATACAGATGTGTATATAGTATACAGAGGATAATGGGAGTATACAGATGTGTATATAGTATACAGAGGATAATGGGAGTATACAGCTGTGTATATAGTATACAGAGGATAATGGGAGTATACAGCTGTGTATATAGTATACAGAGGATAATGGGAGTATACAGATGTGTATATAGTATACAGAGGATAATGGGAGTATACAGCTGTGTATATAGTATACAGAGGATAATGGGAGTATACAGCTGTGTAATGTATAGACGGAGGATAATGGGAGTATACAGCTGTGTATATAGTATACAGAGGATAATGGGAGTATACAGATGTGTATATAGTATACAGAGGATAATGGGAGTATACAGCTGTGTATATAGTATACAGAGGATAATGGGAGTATACAGCTGTGTATATAGTATACAGAGGATAATGGGAGTATACAGCTGTGTATATAGTATACAGAGGATAATGGGAGTATACAGATGTGTATATAGTATACAGAGGATAATGGGAGTATACAGCTGTGTATATAGTATACAGAGGATAATGGGAGTATACAGCTGTGTATATAGTATACAGAGGATAATGGGAGTATACAGCTGTGTATATAGTATACAGAGGATAATGGGAGTATACAGCTGTGTATATAGTATACAGAGGATAATGGGAGTATACAGATGTGTATATAGTATACAGAGGATAATGGGAGTATACAGCTGTGTATATAGTATACAGAGGATAATGGGAGTATACAGCTGTGTATATAGTATACAGAGGATAATGGGAGTATACAGCTGTGTATATAGTATACAGAGGATAATGGGAGTATACAGATGTGTATATAGTATACAGAGGATAATGGGAGTATACAGATGTGTATATAGTATACAGAGGATAATGGGAGTATACAGATGTGCATATAGTATACAGAGGATAATGGGAGTATACAGATGTGTATATAGTATACAGAGGATAATGGGAGTATACAGATGTGTATATAGTATACAGAGGATAATGGGAGTATACAGCTGTGTATATAGTATACAGAGGATAATGGGAGTATACAGCTGTGTATATAGTATACAGAGGATAATGGGAGTATACAGCTGTGTATATAGTATACAGAGGATAATGGGAGTATACAGCTGTGTATATAGTATACAGAGGATAATGGGAGTATACAGCTGTGTATATAGTATACAGAGGATAATGGGAGTATACAGATGTGTATATAGTATACAGAGGATAATGGGAGTATACAGCTGTGTATATAGTATACAGAGGATAATGGGAGTATACAGATGTGTATATAGTATACAGAGGATAATGGGAGTATACAGATGTGTATATAGTATACAGAGGATAATGGGAGTATACAGATGTGTAATGTATAGTTGGAGGATGTGTATATAGTATACAGAGGATAATGGGTGTATACAGATGTGTAGTGTATAGACGGAGGATGTGTATATAGTATACAGAGGATAATGCGTGTATACAGATGTGTAATGTATAGATGGAGGATGTATATATAGTATGCAGAGGATAATGGGAGTATACAGATGTGTAATGTATAGATGGAGGATGTGTATATAGTATGCAGAGGATAATGGGAGTATACAGATGTGTATATAGTATACAGAGGATAATGGGAGTATACAGCTGTGTATATAGTATACAGAGGATAATGGGAGTATACAGATGTGTATATAGTATACAGAGGATAATGGGAGTATACAGATGTGTATATAGTATACAGAGGATAATGGGAGTATACAGCTGTGTATATAGTATACAGAGGATAATGGGAGTATACAGCTGTGTATATAGTATACAGAGGATAATGGGAGTATACAGCTGTGTATATAGTATACAGAGGATAATGGGAGTATACAGCTGTGTATATAGTATACAGAGGATAATGGGAGTATACAGATGTGTATATAGTATACAGAGGATAATGGGAGTATACAGCTGTGTATATAGTATACAGAGGATAATGGGAGTATACAGCTGTGTATATAGTATACAGAGGATAATGGGAGTATACAGCTGTGTATATAGTATACAGAGGATAATGGGAGTATACAGATGTGTATATAGTATACAGAGGATAATGGGAGTATACAGATGTGTATATAGTATACAGAGGATAATGGGAGTATACAGATGTGCATATAGTATACAGAGGATAATGGGAGTATACAGATGTGTATATAGTATACAGAGGATAATGGGAGTATACAGATGTGTATATAGTATACAGAGGATAATGGGAGTATACAGATGTGTATATAGTATACAGAGGATAATGGGAGTATACAGCTGTGTATATAGTATACAGAGGATAATGGGAGTATACAGCTGTGTATATAGTATACAGAGGATAATGGGAGTATACAGCTGTGTATATAGTATACAGAGGATAATGGGAGTATACAGCTGTGTATATAGTATACAGAGGATAATGGGAGTATACAGCTGTGTATATAGTATACAGAGGATAATGGGAGTATACAGCTGTGTATATAGTATACAGAGGATAATGGGAGTATACAGCTGTGTATATAGTATACAGAGGATAATGGGAGTATACAGATGTGTATATAGTATACAGAGGATAATGGGAGTATACAGATGTGTAATGTATAGTTGGAGGATGTGTATATAGTATACAGAGGATAATGGGTGTATACAGATGTGTAGTGTATAGACGGAGGATGTGTATATAGTATACAGAGGATAATGCGTGTATACAGATGTGTAATGTATAGATGGAGGATGTATATATAGTATGCAGAGGATAATGGGAGTATACAGATGTGTAATGTATAGATGGAGGATGTGTATATAGTATGCAGAGGATAATGGGTGTATACAGATGTGTAGTGTATAGATGGAGGATGTATATATAGTATGCAGAGGATAATGGGTGTATACAGATGTGTATATAGTATACAGAGGATAATGGGAGTATACAGATGTGTAATGTATAGATGGGGGATGTGTATATAGTATACAGAGGATAATGGGAGTATACAGATGTGTAATGTATAGATGGAGGATGTGTATATAGTATACAGAGGATAATGGGCGTATACAGATGTGTAATGTATAGACGGAGGATGTGTATATAGTATACAGAGGATAATGGGAGTACAGATGTGTAGTGTATAGATGGAGGATGTGTATATAGTATACAGAGGATAATGGGAGTATACAGATGTGTAATGTATAGATGGAGGATGTATATATAGTATACAGAGGATAATGGGTGTATACAGATGTGTAATGTATAGACGGAGGATGTGTATATAGTATACAGAGGATAATGGGTGTATACAGATGTGTATATAGTATACAGAGGATAATGGGAGTATACAGATGTGTAATGTATAGATGGGGGATGTGTATATAGTATACAGAGGATAATGGGAGTATACAGATGTGTAATGTATAGACGGAGGATGTGTATATAGTATATAGAGGATAATGGGTGTATACAGATGTGTAATGTATAGATGGAGGATGTGTATATAGTATACAGAGGATAATGGGCGTATACAGATGTGTAATGTATAGATGGAGGATGTATATATAGTATACAGAGGATAATGGGTGTATACAGATGTGTAGTGTATAGATGGAGGATGTGTATATAGTATGCAGAGGATAATGGGTGTATACAGATGTGTAATGTATAGATGGAGGATGTGTATATAGTATACAGAGGATAATGGGAGTATACAGATGTGTAATGTATAGATGGAGGATGTGTATATAGTATACAGAGGATAATGGGTGTATACAGATGTGTAATGTATAGACGGAGGATGTGTATATAGTATGCAGAGGATAATGGGAGTATTCAGATGTGTAATGTATAGATGGAGGATGTGTATATAGTATACAGAGGATAATGGGTGTATACAGATGTGTAATGTATAGATGGAGGATGTGTATATAGTATACAGAGGATAATGGGTGTATACAGATGTGTAATGTATAGATGGAGGATGTATATATAGTATACAGAGGATAATGGGAGTATACAGCTGTGTAATGTATAGATGGAGGATGTGTATATAGTATACAGAGGATAATGGGAGTATACAGCTGTGTAATGTATAGATGGGGGATGTGTATATAGTATGCAGAGGATAATGGGTGTATACAGATGTGTAATGTATAGATGGAGGATGTGTATATAGTATACAGAGGATAATGGGTGTATACAGATGTGTAATGTATAGATGGAGGATGTGTATATAGTATACAGAGGATAATGGGTGTATACAGATGTGTAATGTATAGATGGAGGATGTGTACATAGTATACAGAGGATAATGGGTGTATACAGATGTGTAATGTATAGATGGAGGATGTATATATAGTATACAGAGGATAATGGGTGTATACAGATGTGTAGTGTATAGACGGAGGATGTGTATATAGTATATAGAGGATAATGGGAGTATACAGATGTGTAATGTATAGATGGAGGATGTGTATACAGTATACAGAGGATAATGGGAGTATACAGATGTGTAATGTATAGATGGAGGATGTATATATAGTATGCAGAGGATAATGGGTGTATACAGATGTGTAATGTATAGATGGGGATGTGTATATAGTATACAGAGGATAATGGGAGTATACAGATGTGTAATGTATAGACGGAGGATGTGTATATAGTATACAGAGGATAATGGGAGTATACAGATGTGTAGTGTATAGATGGAGGATGTGTGTATATAGTATACAGAGGATAATGGGAGTATACAGATGTAACATAGTAACATACATAGTAACATAGTTAGTAAGGCCGAAAAAAGCCATTTGTCCATCCAGTTCAGCCTATATTCCATCATAATAAATCCCCAGATCTACGTCCTTCTACAGAACCTAATAATTGTATGATACAATATTGTTCTGCTCCAGGAAGACATCCAGGCCTCTCTTGAACCCCTCGACTGAGTTCGCCATCACCACCTCCTCAGGCAAGCAATTCCAGATTCTCACTGCCCTAACAGTAAAGAATCCTCTTCTATGTTGGTGGAAAAACCTTCTCTCCTCCAGACGCAAAGAATGCCCCCTTGTGCCCGTCACCTTCCTTGGTATAAACAGATCCTCAGCGAGATATTTGTATTGTCCCCTTATATACTTATACATGGTTATTAGATCGCCCCTCAGTCGTCTTTTTTCTAGACTAAATAATCCTAATTTCGCTAATCTATCTGGGTATTGTAGTTCTCCCATCCCCTTTATTAATTTTGTTGCCCTCCTTTGTACTCTCTCTAGTTCCATTATATCCTTCCTGAGCACCGGTGCCCAAAACTGGACACAGTACTCCATGTGCGGTCTAACTAGGGATTTGTACAGAGGCAGTATAATGCTCTCATCATGTGTATCCAGACCTCTTTTAATGCACCCCATGATCCTGTTTGCCTTGGCAGCTGCTGCCTGGCACTGGCTGCTCCAGGTAAGTTTATCATTAACTAGGATCCCCAAGTCCTTCTCCCTGTCAGATTTACCCAGTGGTTTCCCGTTCAGTGTGTAATGGTGATATTGATTCCTTCTTCCCATGTGTATAACCTTACATTTATCATTGTTAAACCTCATCTGCCACCTTTCAGCCCAAGTTTCCAACTTATCCAGATCCATCTGTAGCAGAATACTATCTTCTCTTGTATTAACTGCTTTACATAGTTTTGTATCATCTGCAAATATTGATATTTTACTGTGTAAACCTTCTACCAGATCATTAATGAATATGTTGAAGAGAACAGGTCCCAATACTGACCCCTGCGGTACCCCACTGGTCACAGCGACCCAGTTAGAGACTATACCATTTATAACCACCCTCTGCTTTCTATCACTAAGCCAGTTACTAACCCATTTACACACATTTTCCCCCAGACCAAGCATTCTCATTTTGTGTACCAACCTCTTGTGCGGCACGGTATCAAACGCTTTGGAAAAGATGTGTAATGTATAGATGGAGGATGTGTATATAGTATACAGAGGATAATGGGTGTATACAGATGTGTAATGTATAGATGGAGGATGTGTATATAGTATACAGAGGATAATGGGAGTATACAGATGTGTAATGTATAGATGGAGAATGTGTATATAGTATACAGAGGATAATGGGAGTATACAGATGTGTAATGTATAGATGGAGGATGTGTATATAGTATACAGAGGATAATGGGAGTATACAGATGTGTATATAGTATACAGAGGATAATGGGAGTATACAGATGTGTAATGTATAGATGGAGGATGTGTATATAGTATACAGAGGATAATGGGAGTATACAGATGTGTAATGTATAGATGGAGAATGTGTATATAGTATACAGAGGATAATGGGAGTATACAGATGTGTATATAGTATACAGAGGATAATGGGAGTATACAGATGTGTAATGTATAGACGGAGGATGGGAGAAGAAGAGAGAGCGGTGGAGATAGCAGCGCGGTATGTGAGCGAATGCCATAGACTGCGAGAAAGAGAACTATGATGCCATGGACTATAGCCCCCACAATGGATCTGCCCCACCCACCTCCCCTATGCCATGGACTATAGCCCCCACAATGGACCTGCCCCATCCACCTCCCCTATGCCATGGACTATAGCCCCCACCCTGCATCTGCCCCATCCACCTCCCCTATGCCATGGACTATAGCCCCCAACCTGGATCTTCCCCATCCACCTCCCCCTATGCCATGGACTATAGCCCCCAACCTGGATCTGCCCCATCCACCTCCCCTATGCCATGGACTATAGCCCCCAACCTGGATCTTCCCCATCCACCTCCCCCTATGCCATGGACTATAGCCCCCAACCTGGATCTGCCCCATCCACCTCCCCTATGCCATGGACTATAGCCCCCACCCTGGATCTGCCCCATCCACCTCCCCTATGCCATGGACTATAGCCCCCACCCTAGATCTGCCCCATCCACCTCCCCTACAGCTCCTACCCAACATCCCCACAGTCCCTATCCCTATTGCCTCTATACACTTGCTTTGGCAAAACTGATGTGTATTTGGTCCTGCCAATAAAGCTTCTTTGAATCTTGAATCTTGAATCGTGTATATAGTATACAGAGGATGGGAGTATACAGATGTGTAATGTTTAGACGGAGGATATGTATATAGTATACAGAGGATAATGGGTGTATACAGATGTGTATATAGTATAAAGAGGATAATGGGAGCATACAGATGTGTAATGTATAGATGGAGGATGTGTATATAGTATACAGAGGATAATGGGTGTATACAGATGTGTAATGTATAGATGGAGGATGTGTATATAGTATACAGAGGATAATGGGTGTATACAGATGTGTAATGTATAGACGGAGGATATGTATGTAGTATACAGAGGATAATGGGTGTATACAGATGTGTAATGTATAGACGGAGGATGTGTATATAGTATACAGAGGATAATGGGTGTATACAGATGTGTAATGTATAGATGGAGGATGTGTATATAGTATACAGAGGATAATGGGTGTATACAGATGTGTATACAGTATAAAGAGGAAAATGGGAGCATACAGATGTGTAATGTATAGATGGAGGATGTGTATATAGTATACAGAGGATAATGGGAGTATACAGATGTGTATATAGTATACAGAGGATAATGGGAGTATACAGATGTGTAATGTATAGATGGAGGATGTGTATATAGTATACAGAGGATAATGGGAGTATACAGATGTGTATATAGTATACAGAGGATAATGGGAGTATACAGATGTGTAATGTATAGATGGAGGATGTGTATATAGTATACAGAGGATAATGGGAGTATACAGATGTGTAATGTATAGATGGGGGATGTGTATATAGTATACAGAGGATAATGGGAGTATACAGCTGTGTAATGTATAGATGGGGGATGTGTATATAGTATGCAGAGGATAATGGGTGTATACAGATGTGTAATGTATAGATGGAGGATGTGTATATAGTATACAGAGGATAATGGGAGTATACAGCTGTGTAATGTATAGATGGGGGATGTGTATATAGTATGCAGAGGATAATGGGTGTATACAGATGTGTAATGTATAGATGGAGGATGTGTATATAGTATACAGAGGATAATGGGAGTATACAGCTGTGTAATGTATAGATGGGGGATGTGTATATAGTATGCAGAGGATAATGGGTGTATACAGATGTGTAGTGTATAGATGGAGGATGTGTATATAGTATACAGAGGATAATGGGTGTATACAGATGTGTAATGTATAGATGAAGGATGTATATATAGTATACAGAGGATAATGGGTGTATACAGATGTGTAGTGTATAGACGGAGGATGTGTATATAGTATACAGAGGATAATGGGAGTATACAGCTGTGTAATGTATAGATGGAGGATGTATATATAGTATGCAGAGGATAATGGGTGTATACAGATGTGTAATGTATAGATGGGGATGTGTATATAGTATACAGAGGATAATGGGAGTATACAGATGTGTAATGTATAGACGGAGGATGTGTATATAGTATACAGAGGATAATGGGAGTGTACAGATGTAACATAGTAACATACATAGTAACATAGTTAGTAAGGCCGAAAAAAGACATTTGTCCATCCAGTTCAGCCTATATTCCATCATAATAAATACCCAGATCTACGTCCTTCTACAGAACCTAATAATTGTATGATACAATATTGTTCTGCTCCAGGAAGACATCCAGGCCTCTCTTGAACCCCTCGACTGAGTTCGCCATCACCACCTCCTCAGGCAAGCAATTCCAGATTCTCACTGCCCTAACAGTAAAGAATCCTCTTCTATGTTGGTGGAAAAACCTTCTCTCCTCCAGACGCAAAGAATGCCCCCTTGTGCCCGTCACCTTCCTTGGTATAAACAGATCCTCAGCGAGATATTTGTATTGTCCCCTTATATACTTATACATGGTTATTAGATCGCCCCTCAGTCGTCTTTTTTCTAGACTAAATAATCCTAATTTCGCTAATCTATCTGGGTATTGTAGTTCTCCCATCCCCTTTATTAATTTTGTTGCCCTCCTTTGTACTCTCTCTAGTTCCATTATATCCTTCCTGAGCACCGGTGCCCAAAACTGGACACAGTACTCCATGTGCGGTCTAACTAGGGATTTGTACAGAGGCAGTATAATGCTCTCATCATGTGTATCCAGACCTCTTTTAATGCACCCCATGATCCTGTTTGCCTTGGCAGCTGCTGCCTGGCACTGGCTGCTCCAGGTAAGTTTATCATTAACTAGGATCCCCAAGTCCTTCTCCCTGTCAGATTTACCCAGTGGTTTCCCATTCAGTGTGTAAGGGTGATATTGATTCCTTCTTCCCATGTGTATAACCTTACATTTATCATTGTTAAACCTCATCTGCCACCTTTCAGCCCAAGTTTCCAACTTATCCAGATCCATCTGTAGCAGAATACTATCTTCTCTTGTATTAACTGCTTTACATAGTTTTGTATCATCTGCAAATATCGATATTTTACTGTGTAAACCTTCTACCAGATCATTAATGAATATGTTGAAGAGAACAGGTCCCAATACTGACCCCTGCGGTACCCCACTGGTCACAGCGACCCAGTTAGAGACTATACCATTTATAACCACCCTCTGCTTTCTATCACTAAGCCAGTTACTAACCCATTTACACACATTTTCCCCCAGACCAAGCATTCTCATTTTGTGTACCAACCTCTTGTGCGGCACGGTATCAAACGCTTTGGAAAAGATGTGTAATGTATAGATGGAGGATGTGTATATAGTATACAGAGGATAATGGGTGTATACAGATGTGTAATGTATAGATGGAGGATGTGTATATAGTATACAGAGGATAATGGGAGTATACAGATGTGTAATGTATAGATGGAGAATGTGTATATAGTATACAGAGGATAATGGGAGTATACAGATGTGTAATGTATAGATGGAGGATGTGTATATAGTATACAGAGGATAATGGGAGTATACAGATGTGTAATGTATAGATGGAGAATGTGTATATAGTATACAGAGGATAATGGGAGTATACAGATGTGTATATAGTATACAGAGGATAATGGGAGTATACAGATGTGTAATGTATAGATGGAGGATGTGTATATAGTATACAGAGGATAATGGGAGTATACAGATGTGTATATAGTATACAGAGGATAATGGGAGTATACAGATGTGTAATGTATAGATGGAGGATGTGTATATAGTATACAGAGGATAATGGGAGTATACAGATGTGTAATGTATAGATGGAGAATGTGTATATAGTATACAGAGGATAATGGGAGTATACAGATGTGTATATAGTATACAGAGGATAATGGGAGTATACAGATGTGTAATGTATAGACGGAGGATGGGAGAAGAAGAGAGAGCGGTGGAGATAGCAGCGCGGTATGTGAGCGAATGCCATAGACTGCGAGAAAGAGAACTATGATGCCATGGACTATAGCCCCCAACCTGGATCTGCCCCACCCACCTCCCCTATGCCATGGACTATAGCCCCCACAATGGATCTGCCCCACCCACCTCCCCTATGCCATGGACTATAGCCCCCACCCTGCATCTGCCCCATCCACCTCCCCTATGCCATGGACTATAGCCCCCAACCTGGATCTTCCCCATCCACCTCCCCTATGCCATGGACTATAGCCCCCACCCTGCATCTGCCCCATCCACCTCCCCCTATGCCATGGACTATAGCCCCCAACCTGGATCTGCCCCATCCACCTCCCCTATGCCATGGACTATAGCCCCCAACCTGGATCTTCCCCATCCACCTCCCCCTATGCCATGGACTATAGCCCCCAACCTGGATCTGCCCCATCCACCTCCCCTATGCCATGGACTATAGCCCACACCCTGGATCTGCCCCATCCACCTCCCCTATGCCATGGACTATAGCCCCCAACCTGGATCTGCCCCATCCACCTCCCCTATGCCATGGACTATAGCCCCCACAATGGACCTGCCCCATCCACCTCCCCTATGCCATGGACTATAGCCCCCAACCTGGATCTGCCCCATCCACCTCCCCTATGCCATGGACTATAGCCCCCACAATGGACCTGCCCCATCCACCTCCCCTATGCCATGGATTATAGCCCCCACCCTAGATCTGCCCCATCCACCTCCCCTACAGCTCCTACCCAACATCCCCACAGTCCCTATCCCTATTGCCTCTATACACTTGCTTTGGCAAAACTGATGTGTATTTGGTCCTGCCAATAAAGCTTCTTTGAATCTTGAATCTTGAATCTTGAATCGTGTATATAGTATACAGAGGATGGGAGTATACAGATGTGTAATGTATAGACGGAGGATATGTATATAGTATACAGAGGATAATGGGTGTATACAGATGTGTATATAGTATAAAGAGGATAATGGGTGTATACAGATGTGTAGTGTATAGATGGAGGATGTGTATATAGTATACAGAGGATAATGGGTGTATACAGATGTGTAATGTATAGATGGAGGATGTGTATATAGTATACAGAGGATAATGGGTGTATACAGATGTGTAATGTATAGACGGAGGATATGTATGTAGTATACAGAGGATAATGGGTGTATACAGATGTGTAATGTATAGACGGAGGATGTGTATATAGTATACAGAGGATAATGGGTGTATACAGATGTGTAATGTATAGACGGAGGATGTGTATATAGTATACAGAGGATAATGGGTGTATACAGATGTGTAATGTATAGATGGAGGATGTGTATACAGTATACAGAGGATAATGGGAGTATACAGATGTGTAATGTATAGACGGAGGATGTGTATATAGTATACAGAGGATAATGGGTGTATACAGATGTGTAATGTATAGATGGAGGATGTGTATATAGTATACAGAGGATAATGGGTGTATACAGATGTGTATACAGTATAAAGAGGATAATGGGAGCATACAGATGTGTAATGTATAGATGGAGGATGTGTATATAGTATACAGAGGATAATGGGAGTATACAGATGTGTATATAGTATACAGAGGATAATGGGAGTATACAGATGTGTAATGTATAGATGGAGGATGTGTATATAGTATACAGAGGATAATGGGAGTATACAGATGTGTATATAGTATACAGAGGATAATGGGAGTATACAGATGTGTAATGTATAGATGGAGGATGTGTATATAGTATACAGAGGATGGGAGTATACAGATGTGTAATGTATAGATGGAGGATGTGTATATAGTATACAGAGGATAATGGGAGTATACAGATGTGTAATGTATAGACGGAGGATGTGTATATAGTATACAGAGGATAATGGGTGTATACAGATGTGTAGTGTATAGATGATGTGTATATAGTATACAGAGGATGGGAGTATACAGATGTGTAATGTATCGATGGGGGATGTGTATATAGTATACAGAGGATAATGGGTGTATACAGATGTGTAATGTATAGATGGAGGATGTGTATATAGTATACAGATGTGAATGTAGTATACAGAGGATAATGGGAGTATACAGATGTGTAATGTATAGATGGAGGATATGTATATAGTATACAGAGGATAATGGGAGTATACAGATGTGTAATGTATAGATGGAGGATGTGTATATAGTATACAGAGGATAATGGGAGTATACAGCTGTGTATATAGTATACAGAGGATAATGGGAGTATACAGATGTGTATATAGTATACAGAGGATAATGGGATTATACAGATGTGTAATGTATAGATGGAGGATGTGTATATAGTATACAGAGGATAATGGGTGTATACAGATGTGTAATGTATAGACGGAGGATGTGTATATAGTATACAGAGGATAATGGGTGTATACAGATGTGTAATGTATAGATGGAGGATGTGTATATAGTATACAGAGGATAATGGGTGTATACAGATGTGTAATGTATAGATGGAGGATGTGTATATAGTATACAGAGGATAATGGGAGTATACAGATGTGTATATAGTATACAGAGGATAATGGGAGTATACAGATGTGTAATGTATAGATGGAGGATGTGTATATATGGTATACAGAGGATAATGGGAGTATACAGATGTGTAATGTATAGATGGAGGATGTGTATATAGTATACAGAGGATAATGGGTGTATACAGATGTGTAGTGTATAGATGGAGGATGTGTATATAGTATACAGAGGATAATGGGAGTATACAGCTGTGTAATGTATAGATGGAGGATGTGTATATAGTATACAGAGGATAATGGGAGTATACAGATGTGTAATGTATAGACTGAGGATGTGTATATAGTATACAGAGGATAATGGGTGTATACAGATGTGTAATGTATAGATGGAGGATGTGTATATAGTATACAGAGGATAATGGGTGTATACAGATGTGATGTGTATATAGTATACAGAGGATAATGGGAGTATACAGATGTGTAATGTATAGACGGAGGATGTGTATATAGTATACAGAGGATAATGGGAGTATACAGATGTGTAATGTATAGACGGAGGATATGTATATATAGTATACAGAGGATAATGGGTGTATACAGATGTATAGTGTATAGACGGAGGATGTGTATATAGTATACAGAGGATAATGGGTGTATACAGATGTGTAGTGTATAGATGGAGGATGTGTATATAGTATACAGAGGATATTGGGTGTATACAGATGTGTAGTGTATAGATGGAGGATGTGTATATAGTATACAGAGGATAATGGGTGTATACAGATGTGTAGTGTATAGACGGAGGATGTGTATATAGTATATAGAGGATAATGGGTGTATACAGATGTGTAGTGTATAGACGGAGGATGTGTATATAGTATACAGAGGATAATGGGTGTATACAGATGTGTAGTGTCAAGATGGAGGATGTGTATATAGTATACAGAGGATAATGGGTGTATACAGATGTGTAATGTATAGACGGAGGATGTGTATATAGTATACAGAGGATAATGGGTGTATACAGATGTGTAATGTATAGATGGAGGATGTGTATATAGTATACAGAGGATAATGGGAGTATACAGATGTGTAATGTATAGATGGAGGATGTGTATATAGTATACAGAGGATAATGGGTGTATATAGATGTGTAATGTATAGATGGAGGATGTATATATAGTATGCAGAGGATAATGGGTGTATACAGATGTGTAGTGTATAGACGGAGGATGTGTATATAGTATACAGAGGATAATGGGTGTATACAGATGTGTAATGTATAGATGGAGGATGTATATATAGTATACAGAGGATAATGGGAGTATACAGATGTGTAATGTATAGACGGAGGATGTGTATATAGTATACAGAGGATAATGGGAGTATACAGATGTGTAATGTATAGATGGAGGATGTGTATATAGTATACAGAGGATAATGGGAGTATACAGATGTGTAGTGTATAGATGGAGGATGTGTATATAGTATACAGAGGATAATGGGTGTATACAGATGTGTAATGTATAGATGGAGGATGTGTATACAGTATACAGAGGATAATGGGTGTATACAGATGTGTAGTGTATAGACGGAGGATGTGTATATAGTATACAGAGGATAACGGGTGTATACAGATGTGTAGTGTATAGATGGAGGATGTGTATATAGTATACAGAGGATAATGGGAGTATACAGATGTGTAATGTATAGATGGAGGATGTGTATATAGTATACAGAGGATAATGGGAGTATACAGATGTGTAGTGTATAGATGGAGGATGTGTATATAGTATACAGAGGATAATGGGTGTATACAGATGTGTAGTGTATAGACGGAGGATGTGTATATAGTATACAGAGGATAATGGGTGTATACAGATGTGTAGTGTATAGACGGAGGATGTGTATATAGTATATAGAGGATAATGGGTGTATACAGATGTGTAGTGTATAGATGGAGGATGTGTATATAGTATACAGAGGATAATGGGTGTATACAGATTTGTAATGTATAGATGGAGGATGTACATATAGTATACAGAGGATAATGGGTGTATATAGATGTGTAATGTATAGATGGGGGATGTGTATATAGTATACAGAGGATAATGGGAGTATACAGATGTGTAATGTATAGATGGAGGATGTGTATATAGTATACGGAGGATAATGGGTGTATACAGATGTGTAGTGTATAGATGGAGGATGTGTATATAGTATACGGAGGATAATGGGAGTATACAGATGTGTAATGTATAGATGGAGGATGTGTATATAGTATACAGAGGATAATGGGTGTATACAGATGTGTAGTGTATAGATGGAGGATGTGTATATAGTATACGGAGGATAATGGGAGTATACAGATGTGTAATGTATAGATGGAGGATGTGTATATAGTATACAGAGGATAATGGGTGTATACAGATGTGTAATGTATAGATGGAGGATGTGTATATAGTATACGGAGGATAATGGGTGTATACAGATGTGTAGTGTATAGATGGAGGATGTGTATATAGTATACGGAGGATAATGGGTGTATACAGATGTGTAATGTATAGACGGAGGATGTGTATACAGTATACAGAGGATAATGGGAGTATACAGATGTGTAGTGTATAGATGGAGGATGTGTATATAGTATACAGAGGATAATGGGTGTATACAGATGTGTAATGTATAGATGGAGGATGTGTATATCGTATACAGAGGATAATGGGTGTATACAGATGTGTAATGTATAGATGGAGGATGTGTATACAGTATACAGAGGATAATGGGAGTATACAGATGTGTAGTGTATAGATGGAGGATGTGTATATAGTATACAGAGGATAATGGGAGTATACAGATGTGTAATGTATAGATGGAGGATGTGTATATAGTATACAGAGGATAATGGGAGTATACAGATGTGTAGTGTATAGATGGAGGATGTGTATATAGTATACAGAGGATAATGGGAGTATACAGATGTGTAATGTATAGATGGAGGATGTGTATATAGTATACAGATGTGTAATGTATAGATGGAGGATGTATATATAGTATACAGAGGATAATGGGTGTATACAGATGTGTAGTGTATAGACGGAGGATGTGTATATAGTATACAGAGGATAATGGGTGTATACAGATGTGTAATGTATAGACGGAGGATGTGTATATAGTATACAGAGGATAATGGGAGTATACAGATGTGTAATGTATAGACGGAGGATGTATATATAGTATACAGAGGATAATGGGTGTATACAGATGTGTAGTGTATAGATGGAGGATGTATATATAGTATACAGAGGATAATGGGTGTATACAGATGTGTAGTGTATAGACGGAGGATGTGTATATAGTATACAGAGGATAATGGGAGTATACAGATGTGTAATGTATAGATGGAGGATGTGTATATAGTATACAGATGTGTAATGTATAGATGGAGGATGTATATATAGTATACAGAGGATAATGGGTGTATACAGATGTGTAGTGTATAGACGGAGGATGTGTATATAGTATACAGAGGATAATGGGTGTATACAGATGTGTAATGTATAGACGGAGGATGTGTATACAGTATACAGTGTATACAGTGTATACTGTATAAAAGCCGGTGGCCTAGATGGAATCCTACCAGAAATGCTGAAGTACAGCCCACCAGAAATACAGGCTGCAATGGTTAAACTCTTCAATATTGTACTGAGTGCCGGCTACTTCCCTCGTACCTGGAACCAAGGCCTCATCACACCCATCCACAAGAGTGGGGACAGGTATGACCCAGCTAACTACAGAGGCATATGCGTCAGCAGCAACCTGGGAAAACTGTTCAACAGTATCCTGAACAAGAGGATCCTCACCTTCCTCACCGAGCACAACGTCCTCAACAAGAGCCAAGCAGGGTTCATGCCGAACCATCGCACCACTGACCACATCTATACTCTGCACAGCCTCATTCAGAGACACGTCTACAATACAAAGAATGGGAAGATATACGCCTGCTTTGTGGACTTTAAAAAGGCCTTTGATTCAGTGTGGCACCCGGGCTTATTCCTGAAACTGCTGGAGAGTGGAATAGGAGGAAAGACCTACGATGTCATCAAAAGCTCCTACACCGAGAACAGCTGCAGCGTGAGTGTGAGCGGCAAAAGAACGGCTTTTTTCCAGCAGAGCCGCGGAGTAAGACAAGGCTGCAGCCTAAGCCCAACGCTCTTCAACATCTACATCAACGAGCTGGCTACCGCCCTGGAATCCTCCTCAGCACCAGGTCTCACCCTCCACGACGCCCAGGTGAAATTCCTGCTGTATGCAGATGACCTGCTGCTGCTGTCACCAACCGAGAAAGGCCTCCAGGACAACCTGAAAATCCTAGAGAAATTCAGCTCCACCTGGGCCCTACCGGTCAACCTAAAGAAAACCAACACCATGGTGTTCCAGAGGAGAAAGAGAAGATCAGACCAACACCCATCATTTATCCTCAACAACTGCGACCTCACAGGAACGGACAAATATACCTACCTGGGCCTAGAGATTCACCGGTCAGGGAACTTCAAACAAGCCATAGAGACCCTGAAAGACAAGGCCTGCAAAACCTTCTATGCCATCCGAAGGACACTCTACCATCTGAAGCCACCAGTGAGGGTCTGGCTAAAAATCTTCGACTCCATCATCGCCCCAATCCTCCTGTATGGCAGCGAAGTCTGGGGTCCTCACACCTACCCAGACTGGTCAAAGTGGGATTCCAGTCCAACAGAAATATTCCACCTGGAATTCTGCAAGCACCTTCTCCAGGTCCATCGGAGCACCTCCAACAGTGCTTGTCGGGCCGAGCTGGGCAGATTCCCTCTACACCTAACAGTTCTAAAGAGGGCGCTGTCATTCCGGGCTCACCTGCATAGGAGCAATCCAAGCTCCCACCACCATAAAGCCCTGATACATGAAGGTGAAACAGAAAAACAAGAACCCCCGGAACAGCCCAGCCAAACCCAACCGGAGCAGAACACCAATCACAACAACCTGACAAAAGCCGGAATTAGGAAGATGGCAGATGAAGGCCAGGAGAGGTATGTCAGTGACTGGAAGAATGATATCATCAGCTCACAGAAACTGACCATGTACCGGAGCCTACAGAGAGACTACAGACTGGCCCCATATCTGGAGAAACTCCCGGACCCCAGAGACCGCCAGATCCTGAGCCGATATAGACTCAGTGCCCACAGTCTGGCCATCGAATGTGGCCGACACAGGCAGAGCTACAAGCCCAGGGAGGAAAGACTGTGCCAACACTGAGATCAGGAGGCCATAGAGGACGAAACCCACTTCCTGCTACACTGCTCCAAATACTCAGCAGTGAGGGACACTCACTTCAGGAGACTCTCACATCTCTTCCCAGACTTCATCACCATGAAGGAGGAAGAGAAAATATATATCCTGCTGGGAGAAGAGAGAGAGCGGTGGAGATAGCAGCGCGGTATGTGAGCGAATGTCATAGACTGCGAGAAAGAACTATGATGCCATGGACTATAGCCCCCAACCTGGACCTGCCCCATCCACCTCCCCTATGCCATGGACTATAGCCCCCACAATGGACCTGCCCCATCCACCTCCACTATGCCATGGACTATAGCCCCCACCCTGGATCTGCCCCATCCACCTCCCCTATGCCATGGACTATAGCCCCCACAATGGACCTGCCCCATCCACCTCCCCTATGCCATGGACTATAGCCCCCACCCTGGATCTGCCCCATCCATCTCCCCTATGCCATGGACTATAGCCCCCACCCTGGATCTGCCCCATCCATCTCCCCTATGCCATGGACTATAGCCCCCACAATGGATCTGCCCCATCCACCTCCCCTATGCCATGGACTATAGCCCCCACCCTGGATCTGCCCCATCCACCTCCCCTATGCCATGGACTATAGCCCCCACAATGGATCTGCCCCATCCACCTCCCCTATGCCATGAGACTATAGCCCCCACCCTGGACCTGCCCCATCCACCTCCCCTATGCCATGGACTATAGCCCCCACCCTGGATCTGCCCCATCCACCTCCCCCCACAGCTCCTACCCAACATCCCCTCAGTCCCTATCCCTATTGCCTCTATACACTTGCTTTGGCAAAACTGATGTGTATTTGGTCCTGCCAATAAAGCTTCTTTGAATCTTGAATCTTGATACAGAGGATAATGGGTGTATACAGATGTGTAGTGTATAGATGGAGGATGTGTATATAGTATACAGAGGATAATGGGAGTAAACAGATGTGTAGTGTATAGACGGAGGATGTGTATATAGTATATAGAGGATAATGGGAGTATACAGATGTGTAATGTATAGATGGAGGATGTGTATATAGTATACAGAGGATAATGGGAGTAAACAGATGTGTAGTGTATAGACGGAGGATGTGTATATAGTATATAGAGGATAATGGGTGTATACAGATGTGTAATGTATAGATGGGGATGTGTATATAGTATACAGAGGATAATGGGTGTATACAGATGTGTAGTGTATAGATGGAGGATGTGTATATAGTATACAGAGGATAATGGGAGTAAACAGATGTGTAGTGTATAGACGGAGGATGTGTATATAGTATATAGAGGATAATGGGTGTATACAGATGTGTAATGTATAGATGGGGATGTGTATATAGTATACAGAGGATAATGGGAGTATACAGATGTGTAGTGTATAGACGGAGGATGTGTATATAGTATATAGAGGATAATGGGTGTATACAGATGTGTAATGTATAGATGGAGGATGTGTATATAGTATGCAGAGGATAATGGGTGTATACAGATGTGTAGTGTATAGACGGAGGATGTGTATATAGTATATAGAGGATAATGGGAGTATACAGATGTGTAATGTATAGATGGAGGATATGTATATAGTATACAGAGGATAATGGGAGTAAACAGATGTGTAGTGTATAGACGGAGGATGTGTATATAGTATATAGAGGATAATGGGTGTATACAGATGTGTAATGTATAGATGGGGATGTGTATATAGTATACAGAGGATAATGGGTGTATACAGATGTGTAATGTATAGATGGGGATGTGTATATAGTATACAGAGGATAATGGGTGTATACAGATGTGTAGTGTATAGACGGAGGATGTGTATATAGTATACAGAGGATAATGGGAGTATACAGATGTGTAGTGTATAGACGGAGGATGTGTATATAGTATACAGAGGATAATGGGAGTATACAGATGTGTAGTGTATAGACGGAGGATGTGTATATAGTATACAGAGGATAATGGGAGTATACAGATGTGTAGTGTATAGACGGAGGATGTGTATATAGTATACAGAGGATAATGGGAGTATACAGATGTGTAATGTATAGATGGAGGATGTGTATATAGTTTACAGAGGATAATGGGAGTATACAGATGTGTATTGTATAGATGGAGGATGTGTATATAGTATACAGAGGATAATGGGTGTATACAGATGTGTAATGTATAGATGGAGGATGTGTATATAGTATACAGAGGATAATGGGTGTATACAGATGTGTATATAGTATACAGAGGATAATGGGAGTATACAGATGTGTAATGTATAGATGGAGGATGTGTATATAGTATACAGAGGATAATGGGTGTATACAGATGTGTATATAGTATACAGAGGATAATGGGAGTATACAGATGTGTAATGTATAGATGGAGGATGTGTATACAGTATACAGAGGATAATGGGTGTATACAGATGTGTAATGTATAGATGGAGGATGTGTATATAGTATACAGAGGATAATGGGAGTATACAGATGTGTAATGTATAGATGGAGGATGTGTATATAGTATACAGAGGATAATGGGTGTATACAGATGTGTATATAGTATGCAGAGGATAATGGGTGTATACAGATGTGTAATGTATAGATGGAGGATGTGTATACAGTATACAGAGGATAATGGGTGTATACAGATGTGTAATGTATAGATGGAGGATGTGTATATAGTATACAGAGGATAATGGGAGTATACAGATGTGTAATGTATAGACGGAGGATGTGTATATAGTATACAGAGGATAATGGGTGTATACAGATGTGTAATGTATAGACGGAGGATGTGTATATAGTATACAGAGGATAATGGGTGTATACAGATGTGTAGTGTATAGATGGAGGATGTGTATATAGTATACAGAGGATAATGGGTGTATACAGATGTGTAGTGTATAGATGGAGGATGTGTATATAGTATACGGAGGATAATGGGAGTATACAGATGTGTAGTGTATAGATGGAGGATGTGTATATAGTATACGGAGGATAATGGGAGTATACAGATGTGTAATGTATAGATGGAGGATGTGTATATAGTATACAGAGGATAATGGGAGTATACAGATGTGTAATGTATAGATGGAGGATGTGTATATAGTATACGGAGGATAATGGGTGTATACAGATGTGTAATGTATAGATGGGGATATATATATATATATATATATATATATATATAGTATACAGAGGATAATGGGTGTATACAGATGTGTAATGTATAGATGGAGGATGTGTATATAGTATACAGAGGATAATGGGTGTATACAGATGTGTAATGTATAGATGGAGGATGTGTATATAGTATGCAGAGGATAATGGGTGTATACAGATGTGTAATGTATAGATGGAGGATGTGTATATAGTATACAGAGGATAATGGGTGTACACAGATGTGTAATGTATAGATGGAGGATGTGTATATAGTATACAGAGGATAATGGGAGTATACAGATGTGTAATGTATAGATGGAGGATGTGTATATAGTATGCAGAGGATAATGGGTGTATACAGATGTGTAATGTATAGATGGAGGATGTGTATATAGTATACAGAGGATAATGGGTGTACACAGATGTGTAATGTATAGACGGAGGATGTGTATATAGTATACAGAGGATAATGGGTTAGGGTGATGGGTGTGATGTGTCTAAGTGATGGGTGTCTCAGTATGGAAACTGCTGGTGGTACTGGCCTCTTGCGCGGTACCACCAGCGAAACACCGTCACACCCACACACACTGTATGCGCCGTACACATACACAAACAGACACTGTATATGGCGTGCGCAACACACAGAGTATACGCCGTACGCGTCTTGTGCGGTACCACCAGTGGAACACCATCGTGAACATGCTGCTGCCGGGATCAGCCGAATGATTTTTGACCGCCACCATCTGTCTGCACAAAGATGGCGACGGTCTGATTTACTGCGCCTGCGCTTATTTTGCGCAGTGAAACGTTCGGCTGATCCCAGCAGCAGATGCGCGTCGTATCTACAGGCAGAGGACGCCGGTCACATTAAAGGGGTTTTCCCACGAACGAAAGTTCATTTTAAAAATTGTCTTTTTTCTGACCTTGTACGGAGCATAGCACAGCTCCTTGGCAGGGGAGGAAGCAAAAGACAAAACTGACATTACAGCAGGGGATCATAATAGATTCATTTTGTGAGGTAAAATATTTCACTGACTGTTTTTAAAGGGACTCTGTCACCCCCTCCAGCCATTAGAAACTAAAAGAGCCACCTTGTGCAGCAGTAATGCTGCATTCTGACAAGGTGTCTCTTTTAGTTATTGGTGCAGTCAAAGCAGAAATAAAGTGTTTTATAATTTCGCAAAAATACCTGTCTTTAGTCGTGGAGGCAGGTCTTAACCCCCCTGCTGCACACGCCACTCTGCCGTCACTCAAAGCTTCTTCGGCGCCGGGTGCCGCCCCTCCGCTCTGTTTTCCAATCAAATCCGGCGCCTGCGCTGTTTAGTTCTGCCAGGGGCAGGCGCAATGAGCGCTGCCCGTCTGACCTCAGATGCAGTCTTGCAGACTGCGCCTGTGCGGCCACCCAGCTTGTGAATCCCAGCCCCGCGGTGTTATGCTTTATTGATACTACGAGGCTAGGATTCACAGGCAGGGCGTCTGCACAGGCGCAGTCTGCAAGACTGCATCTGAGGTCAGATGGGCAGCGCTCCCTGCTCCTGCCCCTGGCAGAACTAAACAGCGCAGGCGCCGTATTTGATTGGAAAACAGCACGGAGGGGGGCGGCGCCGAAGAAGCTTTGAGTGACGGTGAGTGAGCACATGGGGGAGAGAGGATAGGAGGGTGAGCACATGGGGGAGAGAGGATAGGAGGACGAGCACATGGGGAGAGGATAGGTGGGGGAGCACATGGGGGAGAGAGGATAGGTTGATGAGCACATGGGGAGAGGATAGGAGGGTGAGCACATGGGGAGAGAGGATAGGAGGGTGAGCACATGGGGAGAGAGGATAGGAGGGTGAGCACATGGGGGAGAGAGGATAGGTGGATGAGCACATGGGGAGAGAGGATAGGTGGGTGAGCACATGGGGAGAGAGGATAGGAGGGTGAGCACATGGGGAGAGAGGATAGGAGGGTGAGCACATTGGGGAGAGAGGATAGGTGGGTGAGCACATGGGGGATAGAGGATAGGTGGGTGAGCACATGGGGGAGAGAGGATAGGAGGGTGAGCACATGGGGGAGAGAGGATAGGAGGGTGAGCACATGGGGGATAGAGGATAGGAGGGTGAGCACATGGGGGATAGAGGATAGGTGGGTGAGCACATGGGGGATAGAGGATAGGTGGGTGAGCACATGGGGGATAGAGGATAGGTGGGTGAGCACATGGGGGGAGAGAGGATAGGTGGGTGAGCACATGGGGGGAGAGAGGATAGGTGGGTGAGCACATGGGGAGAGAGGATAGGTGGGTGAGCACATGGGGAGAGAGGATAGGTGGGTGAGCACATGGGGAGAGAGGATAGGTGGGTGAGCACATGGGGAGAGAGGATAGGTGGGTGAGCACATGGGGAGAGAGGATAGGTGGGGGAGCACATGGGGGAGAGAGGATAGGTGGATGAGCACATGGGGGAGAGAGGATAGGTGGGGGAGCACATGGGGGAGAGAGGATAGGAGGGTGAGCACATGGGGGAGAGAGGATAGGTGGATGAGCACATGGGGGAGAGAGGATAGGTGTGTGAGCACATGGGGGAGAGAGGATAGGAGGGTGAGCACATGGGGAGAGAGGATAGGTGGGTGAGCACATGGGGAGAGAGGATAGGTGGGGGAGCACATGGGGGAGAGAGGATAGGTGGGGGAGCACATGGGGAGAGAGGATAGGTGGGGGAGCACATGGGGGAGAGAGGATCGGTGGGGGAGCACATGGGGAGAGAGGATAGGTGGGGGAGCACATGGGGAGAGAGGATAGGAGGGTGAGCACATGGGGGAGAGAGGATAGGTGGGGGAGCACAAGGGGAGAGAGGATAGGTGGGGGAGCACATGGGGAGAGACGATAGGTGGGGAGCACATGGGGAGAGAGGATAGGTGGGTGAGCACATGGGGAGAGAGGATAGGTGGGGGAGCACAAGGGGGAGAGAGGATAGGTGGGTGAGCACATGGGGAGAGAGGATAGGTGGGTGAGCACATGGGGAGAGAGGATAGGTGGGGGAGTACATGGGGAGAGAGGATAGGTGGGGGAGTACATGGGGAGAGAGGATAGGTGGGGGAGCACATGGGGGAGAGAGGATAGGTGGGTGAGCACATGGGGGAGAGAGGATAGGAGGGTGAGCACATGGGGAGAGAGGATAGGTGGGGAGCACATGGGGAGAGAGGATAGGTTGGGGAGCACATGGGGAGAGGATAGGTGGGGGAGCACATGGGGGAGAGAGGATAGGAGGGTGAGCAATTGGGGAGAGAGGATAGGTGGGTGAGCACATGGGGGAGAGAGGATAGGAGGGTGAGCAATTGGGGAGAGAGGATAGGTGGGTGAGCACATGGGGATAGAGGATAGGTGGGTGAGCACATGGAGATAGAGGATAGGTGGGTGAGCACATGGGAGATTCTCAACACTGCAAAGCCAGCCCCATCGCGACATTACCGCCCTCCTGATGCGATAGCTCGCGCCTCTATCTAGTATAATACAAATTATAAAAAATGTTTAAAGTGAAATTCTTAAATCAAGTCCTTCTCCGCCCTTTAACTCTTAATTTTTGACAATTTTTATATTTCTTAACATGTCTGGTATGACGCTATAATTGTAAAATGTAATCAGACGCCCTCAAGTGCTTTGTCCCCCAATATGGTATTAACCCCTTTCTGACCTCGGACGGGATAGTACGTCCGAGGTCAAAACCCCCGCTTTGATGTGGGCTCCGGCGGTGAGCCCACATCAAAGCCGGGACATGTCAGATGTTTTGAACTGCTGACATGTGCCCGCAATAGCGGCAGGTGAAATCGTGATTTACCCGCCGCTATTAACTAGTTAAATGCCACTGTCAATCGCTGACAGCGGCATTTAACCGGGGCTTCCGGGCGTACGGCCGGAAATGAGCGCATCGCTGACCCCATGACATGATCGGGGGTCAGCGATGCTTCTGTATAGTAGCCATAGAGGTCCTTGAGACCCCTATGGTTACTGATCCCGGCTAGCTGTGAGCGCCACCCTGTGGTCGGCGCTCATAGCACACCTGCATTTCTTCTGCATAGCAGCAATCTAATGATCCCTGCTGTGTAGCAGAGGCGATCGAGTTGTGCCAGGTTCTAGCCTCCTATGGAGGCTGTTGAAACATGGCAAAAGTGAAAAAAATATAAAAGTTTAAATCACCCCCCTTTCGCCCCATTCAAAATAAATCAATAAAAAAAATCAAGCCTACACATATTTGGTATCGCCGCATTCAGAATTGCCCGATCTATCAATAAAAAAAAGCATTAACCTGATCGCTAAACAGCGTAGCGAGAAAAAAATTGAAAACGCCAGAATTTTGTTTTTTTCGTCACCGCGACATTGCATTAAAATGCAATAACGGGCGATCGAAAGAACGTATCTGCACAAAAATGGTATCATTAAAAATGTCAGCTCGGCACGCAAAAAATAAGCCCTCACCCGACCCAAGGTCCCGAAAAAATGGAGAATCATAATGGCAGGTCAGTTCTAGCATTTAATGAACCTAGCAAAAAAGCCAAACAAAAAACAAGTGTGGGATTGCACTTTTTTTGCAATTTCACCGCACTTGGAATTTTTTTCCCGTTTTCTAGTACACGACATGGTAAAACCAATGGTGTCTCTCAAAAGTGCAACTTGTCCCGTAAAACATAAGCCCTCACATGGCCCTATTGACGGGAAAATAAAACAGTTATGGCTCTGGAAAGGAGGGGAGTGAAAAACGAACACGGAAAAACGGAAAATCCCAAGGTCATGAAGGGGCTAATAAGACAGTCAGCTCCGCAGCAGCGGAGAACAAGCCCCCACACGGCTCCAAGGGCGCAGAAATAGTCCAAGCTCTCACAATATGGCAGCACTCATTTTTACAGATTTCAGACGTTTATTTTCACCGCTGAAATAAAAGAAAATCCTGACCAAATGTGGTGTCCCCATAGCTGTGCGCAGAATTCGGACGCCGGGTTATTGGAACCAGATGGTGGACACATAAACACAAAACGCACAAGGCAATGCTGACATTGCAGGTTATATTTTTTTCCATTTCGTTGCACTTGGAATTTTTGTCATGTTTTCCAGTCTGATGATGATGGTGATGATGTTGATGGTGATGGTGGTGATGGTGATGATGTTGATGGTGATGATGTTGATGTTGATGATGGTGATGGTGATGGTGATGATGTTGATGGTGATTATGATGATGATGATGATGGTCATGATGATGATGGATCCCTGTCCCCTTCTCCTGACTCCGCTTCTGTCTGTAACGTCTGCACAGTGCTGTGCCCATGGACTGGTTGAAGGGGGATGTCCATGGCTCTCATATGTGCCTCCGCCATGTTTACGGGTCCTCTCATGCCATTATTTTTTTCTTGTAGCCCTTTACACGAGTGGAGGCTGGAGAGTCCGGCCCAGGATGAGGCGGCATCCCAGCATGCACCGCGGCAAGTCACTCTCCCCCTACTGGAGTATCGAGAGGAGTCGTCTGCCAGACGCCCCACAATGGAGCCCTGTCCTCGGAGGCACATGCCGGTGGGTCCCAGACCATTTATGAGGCGGCGTCACATTCTCACTACTGGAGGTTTGGGGGCGATTGTCAACCCCTTAACGGCATCATTTTCATTTTTGCATAATTATTCCACAAACTATATTTCCTGTTTGTAGACGTGCGCAGGATATGAGGATGCCCCCTGCACTTTACATCTAAGTATCCTCTCCTTATTGTGCATCTGCACTGGTATTATTGGGGCATACACATTAGGACAGCCCCCTTATTGGTCTCTCAAGCACCCCCTGTTAGAGAGGCTTGTGAATGCCCATTATTGCCTGCTCTGTCTTACAGGCATCGGATGTATTGACCAGCGGCATACCCCCCATGTCTCCAGACTCCAGCGGGGAACTGTCACCCTTTGACCTCTCAGGTGACATAGGGGATATATGCCCTGGTTCCCCCACAGATGATGGACTGGACGGAAACCAGCAAGACAGTTCCGCAGGACAGAAATGGGACAACCATACAGAAATTGCAGAGCAGGCCAAACATGTGAGTACCCGCCCTAGTCCCCCCCGGGGTAACCCGCCCGAGTCCCCCCCCCCCCCCCGGGTAACCCGCCCGAGTCCCCCCCCGGGGTAACCCGCCCGAGTCCCCCCCCCCGTCCCCCCCGGGGTAACCCGCCCGAGTCCCCGCCCGAGTCCCCCCCCCCCCCCCCCCCCCCCGGGGGTAACCCGCCCGAGCACCCCCCCGGGGTAACCCGCCCGTGCACCCCCCCGGGGTAACCCGCCCGAGCACCCCCCGGGGTAACCCGCCCGAGCACCCCCCGGGGTAACCCGCCCGTGCACCCCCCGGGGTAACCCGCCCGAGCACCCCCCGGGGTAACCCGCCCGAGCACCCCCCGGGGTAACCCGCCTCCTTCATCTGCTCATTTTGTTTCTCCATTTCTTGAGCAGGAAGCAGAGATAGAGAATAGAATCGCAGAGCTGCGGAAGGAGGGCTTCTGGACCCCACGCCGCCTGTCAAAATTTCCTGAACCCGCTCGTCCCAAAGTCCATTGGGACTATTTGTGTGAGGAGATGCAGTGGCTATCTGCTGACTTTGGCCAAGAGCGGCGCTGGAAAAGAGGCGTGGCCAGGAAGGTGGGCGCCAGGACCTATAATGCACGTTGTTGTTGGGTGGTAGAGAATAGTGCGCTGTTCTGGGGCGTTGTCAGCACAGCGCTATGATAAAGCAGGTCCCCGCCTGGCTCTGTAGGCTGAGATCTGGTAGCTGGTACCATAGAAAGACATGCTCCAACCGGGAGAGGAGAGAGGAAATGAGACTTACGGAGAAGGACACATTCCCCAATGGGGAGAGGAAGCAAGACATGGGAAGGGACATTTCCGATGGGCAGAGGAAACAAGACATACGGGGAGGGATATTTTCTCCGATGGGCAGAGGAAACGAGACATACGGGGAGGGACGTGTGCCCCAATGAGGAGAGGAAACAAGACATACTGGGAGGGACATTTCCTCCAATGGGCAGAGGAAACGAGACATACGGGGAGGGACGTGTGCCCCAATGAGGAGAGGAAACAGGACATATGGGGAGGGACATTTCCTCCAATGGGCAGAGGAAACGAGACATACGGGGAGGGACGTGTGCCCCAATGAGGAGAGGAAACAGGACATACTGGGAGGGACATTTTCTCTGATGGGCAGAGGAATCGAGACATACGGAGATGGACGTGTGCCCCAATGGGGAGCGTAAAGACATACGGGGAGGGATATTTCCTCCGATGGGCAGAAGAAGCGAGATATACGGAGGGGGACGTGTGCCCCAATGGGGAGAAGAAACAAGGGGCACATGAAACCAGCACAGTTACTGAGGGGCAGGAAGTATGTACCATGATGGACCGGTCCTGGGGGAGGATTAACAGGGCTGGGGGGACATATGCACAATGGTAGACGGCAGGTATTACTGGGGGATGGAGGCATGTACCATGATGGGGGGGAGGGCTCACTTCTCATCATGTTTCAAGGTTCAGGGTTTTTTTGCTGTATGTTCCAAGCTGTTGGATGTACAGCGTGTCGTGTCGGCCCAGTGGCTTCCCTTGGCCTGCGCTCGATGCAGCAGAGCCTTTCATGTGTTGTGGCAGGTCCTGGTTTTGCTATAAGCTGTCTGCCAGCCCTTTTCTCGAACAATATTAGAAGGATGCACTCTGGTACATGGTAACATTTCTTCTGGTGTATGGTATCCACACATTTGGGGCAGGTTTTATTCTGGTCTGTAACTTTTCTGCTGCTCTTGTTCTGTGCAGGTTGTGAGGATGGTGGTCCGTCATCATGAGGAGCTCAAGCAAAAAGAGGAGAGGGCTCGGAGAGATGAGCAGGCCAAGCTGAGGCGCATCGCTACCTCTATTGCTAAAGAAGTGCGTCAGTTCTGGAGCAACGTGGAGAAGGTGGGCTTTTCTGGGTCTGTGCAACCTCTTGCCTGCCCCCTCTCCCCACCAGGTCTGCGCTGCCCCTTTCCTCTCCCCACCAGGTCTGCGCTGCCCCTTCCCTCTCCCCACCAGGTCTGCGCTGCCCCTTCCCTCTCCCCACCAGGTCTGCGCTGCCCCTTCCCTCTCCCCACCAGGTCTGCGCTGCCCCTTCCCTCTCCCCACCAGGTCTGCGCTGCCCCTTCCCTCTCCCCACCAGGTCTGCGCTGCCCCTTCCCTCTCCCCACCAGGTCTGCGCTGCCCCTTCCCTCTCCCCACCAGGTCTGCGCTGCCCCTTCCCTCTCCCCACCAGGTCTGCGCTGCCCCTTCCCTCTCCCCACCAGGTCTGCGCTGCCCCTTCCCTCTCCCCACCAGGTCTGCGCTGCCCCTTCCCTCTCCCCACCAGGTCTGCGCTGCCCCTTCCCTCTCCCCACCAGGTCTGCGCTGCCCCTTCCCTCTCCCCACCAGGTCTGCGCTGCCCCTTCCCTCTCCCCACCAGGTCTGCGCTGCCCCTTCCCTCTCCCCACCAGGTCTGCGCTGCCCCTTCCCTCTCCCCACCAGGTCTGCGCTGCCCCTTCCCTCTCCCCACCAGGTCTGCGCTGCCCCTTCCCTCTCCCCACCAGGTCTGCGCTGCCCCTTCCCTCTCCCCACCAGGTCTGCGCTGCCCCTTCCCTCTCCCCACCAGGTCTGCGCTGCCCCTTCCCTCTCCCCACCAGGTCTGCGCTGCCCCTTCCCTCTCCCCACTGTGTGCGCCGCCTCTTCACCCTCCCCTAAGGCCTGCACCGCCTCGTCACCCTCCCACAGTGTGTGCCATGACTGTGCATGGTGTTTCAGGTGGTGCAATTTAAGCAGCAGTCTCGTCTAGAAGAGAAAAGGAAGAAGGCTCTGGACCTGCAGCTCGACTTTATTGTTGGCCAGACTGAAAAGTATTCTGATCTTCTCAGCCAGAGTCTAAGTGAAACTCTTCCTGTCAGCAAGACAAGCTCCTCGTGTGTTGGATCATCTCAGGAGGGTTCGCTGAGGACCAGCCCAACCCCGTCCATCTGTCAGAAAGGTAAGCAGAGGGTCAAACAAAGTAGTCCATGCTACAGCGATGCGCACTGATAAAACAGGTCCCTGCCTGGCTTTGTAGGCTCGGATTTGGTAGCTGGTGCCATAGAAACTTCTCTCTACTGTAGTTAAGTGTCATCTTAGTGACACCGAAACAGGCAGAGAGGGACATGCACTCCATTGGGGTGAGGAATCTAGTCACATGGAAAGAGGGACACTTGCCTGGGGTGACCCTGTACCCTCTACATGGAGGGATGTGTACCATGATGGCTGTATTACTGGTTGGTGACGGGGTTATCTCTTTGCCCTCTTTCCAGCAGCAGACATTGATGGCGACTTTCTCCCCCTTGAGATTGAAGCTGAAGAGGAGGACGATGAGGAGACCATAGAGTTAGAGGAGCAGCAGGAGGGGAATGATGCTGAGGCTCATCGTCTAGAGCTGGAGCTTCTCAGACAGGAGAGTGAGCTTCCCCTGGATGAGCTGCTGCAGAACCTGCCTCCGGAGATCCTGCAGGACTGCTCTCCTCTGCAGGTAAAACTGCTCTCGTTCAAAAAATGATTGCCTGTGGGTTATAAAGATTCACCGTAATAATCTATAAATGGGGTCCTTGCTTTTTCACTCCAACTTCCTTATTTTTTTAGGACCTTGTTTCCAGTGATGAAGACATTGAGGAGGAGGTAGAACAAGGAAAAGTGGAGGACGACGATGACGACGAGTTCACTGCAAACGAGGATGATGGTGAGTTCAGCATTTTACTTTTTACTTGTTTGTGTCGTGGTCGACCATTCTCCTCTGTAGACATCCTTGTATGGTACAAGGACGCCTCCCTGTGTGATGAGGAACGCCTCCTGAGGATATTAGTATAGTACAAGGACGTCTCCCTGTGTGATGAGGAACGCCTCCTGAGGATATTAGTATGGTACAAGGACGCCTCCCTGTGTGATGAGGAACACCTCCTGAGGATATTAGTATGGTACAAGGACATCTCCCTGTGTGATGAGGAACACCTCCTGAGGATATTAGTATGGTACAAGACATCTCCCTGTGTGATGAGGAACGCCTCCTGAGGATATTAGTATGGTACAAGGACATCTCCCTGTGTGATGAGGAACGCCTCCTGAGGATATTAGTATGGTACAAGGACATCTCCCTGTGTGATGAGGAACGCCTCCTGAGGATATTAGTATGGTACAAGGACATCTCCCTGTGTGATGAGGAACGCCTCCTGAGGATACTTGTGTAGTACAAGGACGCCTCCCTGTGTGATGAGGAATGCCTCCTGAGGATATTAGTATGGTACAAGGACGTCTCCCTGTGTGATGAGGAACGCCTCCTGAGGATATTAGTATGGTACAAGGACATCTCCCTGTGTGATGAGGAACGCCTCCTGAGGATACTTGTGTAGTACAAGGACGCCTCCCTGTGTGATGAGGAATGCCTCCTGAGGATACTTGTATGGTACAAGGACGCCTCCCTGTGTGATGAGGAACGCCTCCTGAGGATATTAGTATGGTACAAGGACATCTCCCTGTGTGATGAGGAACGCCTCCTGAGGATATTAGTATGGTACAAGGACGTCTCCCTGTGTGATGAGGAACGCTTCCTGAGGATACTTGTATGGTACAAGGACGTCTCCCTGTGTGATGAGGAACGCCTCCTGAGGATACTTGTGTAGTACAAGGACGCCTCCCTGTGTGATGAGGAACGCCTCCTGAGGATATTAGTATGGTACAAGGACGTCTCCCTGTGTGATGAGGAACGCCTCCTGAGGATACTTGTATGGTACAAGGACGCCTCCCTGTGTGATGAGGAACGCCTCCTGAGGATATTAGTATGGTACAAGGACGTCTCCCTGTGTGATAAGGAACGCCTCCTGAGGATACTTGTATGGTACAAGGACGTCTCCCTGTGTGATGAGGAACGCCTCCTGAGGATACTTGTATGGTACAAGGACGTCTCCCTGTGTGATGAGGAACGTCTCCTGAGGATACTTGTGTAGTACAAGGACGCCTCCCTGTGTGATGAGGAACGCCTCCTAAGGATACTTGTATGGTACAAGGACGTCTCCCTGTGTGATGAGGAACGCCTCCTGAGGATATTAGTATGGTACAAGGACGTCTCCCTGTGTGATGAGGAACGTCTCCTGAGGATACTTGTGTAGTACAAGGACGCCTCCCTGTGTGATGAGGAACACCTCCTGAGGATATTAGTATGGTACAAGGACGTCTCCCTGTGTGATGAGGAACACCTCCTGAGGATATTAGTATGGTACAAGGACGCCTCCCTGTGTGATGAGGAACGCCTCCTGAGGATATTAGTATGGTACAAGGACGTCTCCCTGTGTGATGAGGAACACCTCCTGAGGATATTCGTATGGTACAAGGACGCCTCCCTGTGTGATGAGGAACGCCTCCTGAGGATTCTTGTGTAGTACAAGGACGCCTCCCTGTGTGATGAGGAACGCCTCCTGAGGATATTAGTATGGTACAAGGACGCCTCCCTGTGTGATGAGGAACACCTCCTGAGGATACTTGTGTAGTACAAGGACGTCTCCCTGTGTGATGAGGAACGCCTCCTGAGGATACTTGTGTAGTACAAGGACGCCTCCCTGTGGGATGAGGAACACCTCCTGAGCATATTAGTATGGTACAAGGACATCTCCCTGTGTGATGAGGAACGCCTCCTAAGGATACTTGTATGGTACAAGGACGTCTCCCTGTGTGATGAGGAACGCCTCCTGAGGATATTAGTATGGTACAAGGACGTCTCCCTGTGTGATGAGGAACACCTCCTGAGGATACTTGTATGGTACAAGGACGTCTCCCTGTGTGATGAGGAACGCCTCCTGAGGATACTTTTGTAGTACAAGGACGTCTCCCTGTGTGATGAGGAACGCCTCCTGAGGATAGTTGTATGGTACAAGGGCGTCTCCCTCTGTGGTGAGGAACACCTCCTGAGGATACTTGTATGGTACAAAGATGTCTCCCTCTGTGATGAGGAACACCTCCTGAGGATATTAGTATGGTACAAGGACGCCGGATACTTGTATTGTACAAGGACGTCTCCCTGTGTGATGAGGAACGCCTGCTGAGGATATTAGTATGGTACAAGGACGCCTCACTGTGTGATGAGGAACACCTCCTGAGGATACTTGTGTAGTACAAGGACGTCTCCCTGTGTGATGAGGAACGCCTCCTGAGGATATTAGTATGGTACAAGGACGCCTCCCTGTGTGATGAGGAACACCTCCTGAGGATACTTGTATTGTACAAGGACGTCTCCCTGTGTGATGAGGAACGCCTCCTGAGGATATTAGTATGGTACAAGGACGCCTCCCTGTGTGATGAGGAACACCTCCTGAGGATACTTGTATTGTACAAGGACGTCTCCCTGTGTGATGAGGAACGCCTCCTGAGGATATTAGTATGGTACAAGGACGCCTCCCTGTGTGATGAGGAACACCTCCTGAGGATACTTGTATGGTACAAGGATGTCTCCCTGTGTGATGAGGAATGCCTCCTGAGGATACTTGTGTAGTACAAGGATGTCTCCCTGTGTGATGAGGAACGCCTCCTGAGGATATTAGTATGGTACAAGGACATCTCCCTGTGTGATGAGGAACGCCTCCTGAGGATATTAGTATGGTACAAGGACGTCTCCCTGTGTGATGAGGAATGCCTCCTGAGGATACTTGTATGGTACAAGGACTTCTCCCTGTGTGATGAGGAATGCCTCCTGAGGATACTTGTGTAGTACAAGGACGTCTCCCTGTGTGATGAGGAACGCCTCCTGAGGATATTAGTATGGTACAAGGACACCTCCCTGTGTGATGAGGAACGCCTCCTGAGGATACTTGTATGGTACAAGGACGTCTCCCTGTGTGATGAGGAACGCCTCCTGAGGATACTTGTATTGTACAAGGACGTCTCCCTGTGTGATGAGGAACGCCTCCTGAGGATACTTGGGTAGTACAGGGATGTCTCCCTGTGTGATGAGGAACGCCTCCTGAGGATACTTGTATGGTACAAGGACGTCTCCCTGTGTGATGAGGAACGCCTCCTGAGGATACTTGTGTAGTACAAGGACGTCTCCCTGTGTGATGTTGAACGCCTCCTGAGGATACTTGTATGGTACAAAGACGTCTCCCTCTGTGATGAGGAACGCCTCCTGAGGATATTAGTATGGTACAAGGACATCTCCCTGTGTGATGAGGAACACCTCCTGTGGATACTTGTGTAGTACAAAGACGTCTCCCTGTGTGATGAGGAACACCTCCTGAGGATACTTGTATGATACAAGGACATCTCCCTGTGTGATGAGGAACGCCTCCTGAGGATATTAGTATGGTACAAGGACGTCTCCCTGTGTGATGAGGAACGTCTCCTGAGGATACTTGTGTAGTACAAGGACGTCTCCCTGTGTGATGAGGAACGCCTCCTGAGGATACTTGTATGGTACAAGGACGTCTCCCTGTGTGATGAGGAACGCCTCCTGAGGATACTTGTGTAGTACAAGGACGTCTCCCTGTGTGATAAGGAACGCCTCCTGAGGATACTTGTATGGTACAAAGACGTCTCCCTGTGTGATGAGGAACGCCTCCTGAGGATACTTGTGTAGTACAAGGACGTCTCCCTGTGTGATAAGGAACGCCTCCTGAGGATACTTGTATGGTACAAAGACGTCTCCCTCTGTGATGAGGAACGCCTCCTGAGGATATTAGTATGGTACAAGGACATCTCCCTGTGTGATGAGGAACACCTCCTGTGGATACTTGTGTAGTACAAAGACGTCTCCCTGTGTGATGAGGAACACCTCCTGAGGATACTTGTGTAGTACAAAGACGTCTCCCTGTGTGATGAGGAACACCTCCTGAGGATACTTGTATGGTACAAGGACGTCTCCCTGTGTGATGAGGAACGCCTCCTGAGGATATTAGTATGGTACAAGGACGTCTCCCTGTGTGATGAGGAACGTCTCCTGAGGATACTTGTGTAGTACAAGGACGCCTCCCTGTGTGATGAGGAACACCTCCTGAGGATATTAGTATGGTACAAGGACGTCTCCCTGTGTGATGAGGAACACCTCCTGAGGATATTAGTATGGTACAAGGACGCCTCCCTGTGTGATGAGGAACGCCTCCTGAGGATATTAGTATGGTACAAGGACGTCTCCCTGTGTGATGAGGAACACCTCCTGAGGATATTAGTATGGTACAAGGACGCCTCCCTGTGTGATGAGGAACGCCTCCTGAGGATTCTTGTGTAGTACAAGGACGCCTCCCTGTGTGATGAGGAACGCCTCCTGAGGATATTAGTATGGTACAAGGACGCCTCCCTGTGTGATGAGGAACACCTCCTGAGGATACTTGTGTAGTACAAGGACGTGTCCCTGTGTGATGAGGAACGCCTCCTGAGGATACTTGTGTAGTACAAGGACGCCTCCCTGTGGGATGAGGAACACCTCCTGAGCATATTAGTATGGTACAAGGACATCTCCCTGTGTGATGAGGAACGCCTCCTAAGGATACTTGTATGGTACAAGGACGTCTCCCTGTGTGATGAGGAACGTCTCCTGAGGATACTTGTGTAGTACAAGGACGTCTCCCTGTGTGATGAGGAACGCCTCCTGAGGATATTAGTATGGTACAAGGACGTCTCCCTGTGTGATGAGGAACACCTCCTGAGGATACTTGTATGGTACAAGGACGTCTCCCTGTGTGATGAGGAACGCCTCCTGAGGATATTAGTATGGTACAAGGACGCCTCCCTGTGTGATGAGGAACGCCTCCTGAGGATACTTGTATGGTACAAGGACGTCTCCCTGTGTGATGAGGAATGCCTCCTGAGGATACTTGTATGGTACAAGGACGTCTCCGTGTGATGAGGAACGCCTCCTGACGATACTTGGGTAGTACAGGGATGTCTCCCTGTGTGATGAGGAACGCCTCCTGAGGATACTTGTGTAGTACAAGGACGTCTCCCTGTGTGATGAGGAACGCCTCCTGAGGATATTAGTATGGTACAAGGACGCCTCCCTGTGTGATGAGGAACGCCTCCTGAGGATACTTGTATGGTACAAGGACGTCTCCCTGTGTGATGAGGAACACCTCCTGAGGATACTTGTGTAGTACAAGGACGTGTCCCTGTGTGATGAGGAACGCCTCCTGAGGATACTTGTGTAGTACAAGGACGCCTCCCTGTGGGATGAGGAACACCTCCTGAGCATATTAGTATGGTACAAGGACATCTCCCTGTGTGATGAGGAACGCCTCCTAAGGATACTTGTATGGTACAAGGACGTCTCCCTGTGTGATGAGGAACGTCTCCTGAGGATACTTGTGTAGTACAAGGACGTCTCCCTGTGTGATGAGGAACGCCTCCTGAGGATATTAGTATGGTACAAGGACGTCTCCCTGTGTGATGAGGAACACCTCCTGAGGATACTTGTATGGTACAAGGACGTCTCCCTGTGTGATGAGGAACGCCTCCTGAGGATATTAGTATGGTACAAGGACGCCTCCCTGTGTGATGAGGAACGCCTCCTGAGGATACTTGTATGGTACAAGGACGTCTCCCTGTGTGATGAGGAATGCCTCCTGAGGATACTTGTATGGTACAAGGACGTCTCCGTGTGATGAGGAACGCCTCCTGACGATACTTGGGTAGTACAGGGATGTCTCCCTGTGTGATGAGGAACGCCTCCTGAGGATACTTGTGTAGTACAAGGACGTCTCCCTGTGTGATGAGGAACGCCTCCTGAGGATATTAGTATGGTACAAGGACGCCTCCCTGTGTGATGAGGAACGCCTCCTGAGGATACTTGTATGGTACAAGGACGTCTCCCTGTGTGATGAGGAACGCCTCCTGAGGATACTTTTGTAGTACAAGGACGTCTCCCTGTGTGATGAGGAACGCCTCCTGAGGATACTTTTGTAGTACAAGGACGTCTCCCTGTGTGATGAGGAACGCCTCCTGAGGATAGTTGTATGGTACAAGGGCGTCTCCCTCTGTGGTGAGGAACACCTCCTGAGGATACTTGTATGGTACAAAGATGTCTCCCTCTGTGATGAGGAACACCTCCTGAGGATATTGGTATGGTACAAGGACGCCGGATACTTGTATTGTACAAGGACGTCTCCCTGTGTGATGAGGAACGCCTGCTGAGGATATTAGTATGGTACAAGGACGCCTCACTGTGTGATGAGGAACACCTCCTGAGGATACTTGTGTAGTACAAGGACGTCTCCCTGTGTGATGAGGAACGCCTCCTGAGGATATTAGTATGGTACAAGGACGCCTCCCTGTGTGATGAGGAACACCTCCTGAGGATACTTGTATTGTACAAGGATGTCTCCCTGTGTGATGAGGAACGCCTCCTGAGGATATTAGTATGGTACAAGGACGCCTCCCTGTGTGATGAGGAACACCTCCTGAGGATACTTGTATTGTACAAGGACGTCTCCCTGTGTGATGAGGAACGCCTCCTGAGGATATTCGTATGGTACAAGGACGCCTCCCTGTGTGATGAGGAACACCTCCTGAGGATACTTGTATGGTACAAGGATGTCTCCCTGTGTGATGAGGAACGCCTCCTGAGGATATTAGTATGGTACAAGGACGTCTCCCTGTGTGATGAGGAACGCCTCCTGAGGATATTAGTATGGTACAAGGACATCTCCCTGTGTGATGAGGAACGCCTCCTGAGGATATTAGTATGGTACAAGGACGTCTCCCTGTGTGATGAGGAATGCCTCCTGAGGATACTTGTATGGTACAAGGACTTCTCCCTGTGTGATGAGGAACGCCTCCTGAGGATACTTGTGTAGTACAAGGACGTCTCCCTGTGTGATGAGGAACGCCTCCTGAGGATATTAGTATGGTACAAGGACACCTCCCTGTGTGATGAGGAACGCCTCCTGAGGATACTTGTATGGTACAAGGACGTCTCCCTGTGTGATGAGGAACGCCTCCTGAGGATACTTGTATTGTACAAGGACGTCTCCCTGTGTGATGAGGAACGCCTCCTGAGGATACTTGGGTAGTACAGGGATGTCTCCCTGTGTGATGAGGAACGCCTCCTGAGGATACTTGTATGGTACAAGGACGTCTCCCTGTGTGATGAGGAACGCCTCCTGAGGATACTTGTGTAGTACAAGGACGTCTCCCTGTGTGATGTTGAACGCCTCCTGAGGATACTTGTATGGTACAAAGACGTCTCCCTCTGTGATGAGGAACGCCTCCTGAGGATATTAGTATGGTACAAGGACATCTCCCTGTGTGATGAGGAACACCTCCTGTGGATACTTGTGTAGTACAAAGACGTCTCCCTGTGTGATGAGGAACACCTCCTGAGGATACTTGTATGATACAAGGACATCTCCCTGTGTGATGAGGAACGCCTCCTGAGGATATTAGTATGGTACAAGGACGTCTCCCTGTGTGATGAGGAACGCCTCCTGAGGATATTAGTATGGTACAAGGACATCTCCCTGTGTGATGAGGAACGCCTCCTGAGGATATTAGTATGGTACAAGGATGTCTCCCTGTGTGATGAGGAACGCCTCCTGAGGATTCTAGTGTAGTACAAGGACGTCTCCCTGTGTGATGAGGAACGCCTCCTGAGGGTACTTGTGTAATACTAGGACATCACTCTTTGATGAGGAACGCCACCTGAGGATACTTTTGTAGTAAAAGGACACCTCCCTGTGTGATGAGGAACGCCTCCTGAGGATACTTGTGAAGTACAAGGACATCTCCCTGTGTGACGAGGAACGCCTCCTGAGGATACTTGTATGGTACAAGGACATCTCCCTGTGTGATGAGGAACGCCTCCTGAGGATACTTGTATGGTACAAGGACATCTCCCTGTGTGATGAGGAACGCCTCCTGAGGATACTTGTATGGTACAAGGACATCTCTCTGTGTGATGAGGAACGCAACAACCACAAGACGGAATTCATCAGCAGGTATCCGTGTAATCAGTATAACGGCACTGACCTGACACTGTAGTCACTGAACACAATCCTGATGACAGGTATCCGTGTAATCAGTATAACAGCCCCGACCTGACACTGTCTGTAGTCACTGAGCACAATCCTGATCACAGGTATCAGTGTAATCAGTATAATGGCCCCGACCTGACACTGTCTGTAGTCACTGAGCACAATCCTCATCACAGGTCTCAGTGTAATCAATATAACGGCGCCGACCTGACACTGCCTGTAGTCACTGAGCACAATCCTGATCACAGGTATCCGTGTAATCAGTATAACGGCGCCGACCTGACACTGCCTGTAGTCACTGAGCACAATCCTGATCACAGGTATCCGTGTAATCAGTATAACGGCGCCGACCTGACACTGTCTGTAGTTACTGAGCACAATCCTGATCACAGGTATCAGTGTAATCAGTATAACGGCACCGACCTGACACTGTCTGTAGTCACTGAGCACAATCCTGATCACAGGTATCAGTGTAATCAGTGTAACGGCACTGACCTGACACTGTCTGTAGTCACTGAGCACAATCCTGATCACAATTATCAGTGTAATCAGTATAACGGCACCGACCTGACACTGTCTGTAGTCACTGAGCACAATCCTGATCACAGGTATCAGTGTAATCAGTATAACGGCACCGACCTGACACTGTCTGTAGTCACTGAGCACAATCCTGATCACAGGTATCAGTGTAATCAGTATAACGTCACCGACCTGACACTGTCTGTAGTCACTGAGCACAATCCTGATCACAGGTATCAGTGTAATCAGTATAACGGCACCGACCTGACACTGTCTGTAGTCACTGAGCACAATCCTGAATCCTGATCACAGGTATCAGTGTAATCAATATAACGGCGCTGACCTGCCACTGTCTGTAGTCACTGAGCACAATCCTGATCACAGGTATCAGTGTAATCAGTATAACGGCCCCGACCTGTCACTGCCTGTAGTTACTGAGCACAATCCTGATCACAGGTATCCGTGTAATCAGTATAACGGCACCGACCAGACACTGTCTGTAGTCACTGAGCACAATCCTGATCACAGGTATCAGTGTAATCAGTATAACGGCACTGACCTGACACTGTCTGTAGTCACTGAGCACAATCCTGATCACAATTATCAGTGTAATCAGTATAACGGCACCGACCTGACACTGTCTGTAGTCACTGAGCACAATCCTGATCACAGGTATCAGTGTAATCAGTATAACGGCACCGACCTGACACTGTAGTCACTGAGCACAATCCTGAATCCTGATCACAGGTATCAGTGTAATCAGTATAACGGCGCTGACCTGCCACTGTCTGTAGTCACTGAGCACAATCCTGATCACAGGTATCAGTGTAATCAGTATAACGGCACCGACCTGACACTGCCTGTAGTAACTGAGCACAATCCTGATGACAAGCGCTTTAATGTTGGTTTTTGATCACCCCTGTAAGGCCTTTTACTGTATGTCCCCATCTTTATTTGGTGGAAGTTGGCATATCTTGTGAGTGTCACCTCCATTCTCCGAGGGTCTGAGCTCGCTGCCATTTCCTGTAGGACCCTATACCATCCTCTCTTCCATGGGTGTTCTCTGCCTTCGTCATCACTCCGTACATCGTCCTCCCGCCCTCTCCTCCACCTTCTGGATCTGGTTAGCGCTGACTGGATCCTTCTTTTGGCGTTCTGATTCTCTTTTAGCAATCCTTGAAGGTCTACTGAAGGGTCTGTTGGCCATCCATCCCCATCGTAAAATTGTACAAAATCCCCTCTGGCTTCTGTCAATGCTGGCTTGTGACGTCACGTCGGCCTGCTCAGTGGCCCACTGTCAGCTTTTGTTCTTTTCCCACTTATTGGGACGTCTCATGGTCCTGTATCCCCCAGGTTAAAGAGAAAATTGGTCATGAATGTATTGGAGAGCACTGCTCCCACCCGACTTCCCGGTGGTCCTACCTGTGGGTCAGTTCTCGTTGCCTGTGGTGGTCTTCCCTGGGTTCAGGTCATGTTGGTTTCTGACAGGTTTTGTGTTACTTCATATGGTTTTCGTGTTCCTCTCCTGCTTTTGGCACTAAACTGAGCTGCCTTTTGTCTGTGGAGAGAATGAAAACACTTTCACCTGCTAGCATGACATGTACTCGCGGTCTTGTGCCCCCAGTGTGTTCACAGAGCAGGATTTTTAGGTGAGTACATAACAAGTGGCTTGTGCACCCCCGGGGTCATACAGTAGGTGATGGGCAATGCATTTTTGGAGTCTGCTGCTTTTTTCTTTTCCTTCAGTTAGCTCACTGTACATTGCGTGCTTTTTTGCAGCTGAGGACGAGGAGGACACAATTGAAGCAGAGGAGGAGATGGCAGGAAAGCAGGATCATGCCGAGGAGCTCTCCCAGCTGGCTAGAGAAGGTAGGTGCTAGGCATTACTTCCATACTCCTATCTCTGCAGGTACAGAGGTGGTCTGCAGCCTCCGTGATTGTAATCGTGGTGTACAGAGGTGGTCCGCAGCTTCCGTGATTGTAATCGTGGTGTACAGAGGTGGTCTGCAGCCTCCGTGATTGTAATCGTGGTGTACAGAGGTGGTCTGCATCCTCCGTGATTGTAATCGTGGTGTACAGAGGTGGTCTGCATCCTCCGTGATTGTAATCGTGGTGTACAGAGGTGGTCTGCATCCTCCGTGATTGTAAGCGTGGTGTACAGAGGTGGTCTGCATTCTCCGTGATTGTAAGCGTGGTGTACAGAGGTGGTCTGCATTCTCCGTGATTGTAAGCGTGGTGTACAGAGGTGGTCTGCAGCTTCCGTAACTGTAAGCGTGGTGTACAGAGGTGGTCTGCATCCTCCGTGATTGTAAGCGTGGTGTACAGAGGTGGTCTGCATCCTCCATGATTGTAAGCGTGGTGTACAGAGGTGGTCTGCATTCTCCGTGATTGTAAGCGTGGTGTACAGAGGTGGTCTGCAGCTTCCGTAACTGTAAGCGTGGTGTACAGAGGTGGTCTGCATCCTCCGTGATTGTAAGCGTGGTGTACAGAGGTGGTCTGCATCCTCCGTGATTGTAAGCGTGGTGTACAGAGGTGGTCTGCATTCTCCGTGATTGTAAGCGTTGTGTACAGAGGTGGTCTGCATCCTCCGTGATTGTAAGCGTGGTGTACAGAGGTGGTCTGCATCCTCCGTGATTGTAAGCGTGGTGTACAGAGGTGGTCTGCATTCTCCGTGATTGTAAGCGTTGTGTACAGAGGTGGTCTGCATCCTCCGTGATTGTAAACGAGGTGTACAGAGGTGGTCTGCATCCTCCGTGATTGTAATCGTGGTGTACAGAGGTGGTCTGCATCCTCCGTGATTGTAATCGTGGTGTACAGAGGTGGTCTGCATCCTCCGTGACTTAAACGTGCTGTACAGAGGTGGTCCGCAACCTCCGTGATTGTAAGCGTGGTGTACAGAGGTGGTCTGCATCCTCCGTGATTGTAAGCGTGGTGTACAGAGGTGGTCTGCATCCTCCGTGATTGTAAGCGTGGTGTACAGAGGTGGTCCGCAGCCGCAGTAATCATAATGCTGGGACGGCGGAGGGCCCCTCGTTTCTGGGGGGGTTTGGGAGACCGCGGAGGGCCTCACGTGTCTGGCAGGACGGCGGATGGCCCCTCACTCATCAGTAAGGGTATGTGTCCATGATCTGGCGTTGCTGCGGTTTTGACGCTACGTACTTCTGTAGTGACAGACTTGTAGGGGACAGATGTTACAGCATAGTGGATTTCAAGAAGTCCCATTACCACTATGTGTCTGGAGACGGGACGTGCGGTTTTCCCGCGGAGACGGGACGTGCGGTTTTCCCGCGGAGACGGGACGTGCGGTTTTCCCGCGGAGACGGGACGTGCGGTTTTCCCGCGGAGACGGGACGTGCGGTTTTCCCGCGGAGACGGGACGTGCGGTTTTCCCGCGGAGACGGGACGTGCGGTTTTCCCGCGGAGACGGGACGTGCGGTTTTCCCGCGGAGACGGGACGCGCGGTTCCCAACCTTGTGAACGTCAAGTGCCATCCTCGTATCTAAACGACCCACCGCAGCAGTGCTGGCAGTCATGAGACGGAATCACGGCCTTCGGTAGTTTGCCCGAGCCGTGATCAGCGCTGTCTGACCATGGTGGACTCGGTGTGGGACTTGGGAGGAGGAGGTGACTGCAGCTACCATGTGCTCACTAAGAGGGGCTTCATACATGTGTGATTAACCCCTTCCTTGTGCCTTCCCACCTCTCCTGGCGGGGCTGCACTCTCTAGACAGGATATCGGGGTGATGTGAGAGCGTTCACATTCTGCGAGTAGATGAATGAACGGGGCCATGCAGAGACGCGGCACCAGTCACCCTACAGCAGTAATGAGGGAGGTTATAAATGATCACATCCTTCTAATAATTCACTTAACAAATTTTCACAGGAGAGATGTCGTTAGAGGAGCTGCTGCTGAAATACTCTGTGCTGCCATCAGATCAAGAGAGCACTAGCCCAAGCGAGCGTGACAGTGTGGGAAATGAGGACTATGGTGAGTGGGTGCATGGCAATACACGGAGGGTCAGCTGGTCGGTCAGGGATGAGGTTTATACGTCTCGTTACCTTTCAGACTCTTCTGATTGCCACCCCTCGGATTGTGAATCTGAAGGAGTGGAGTTTCTTGTCAAACAGGATGAGGACGACCCTGGAAGTGACCACTTAACCCATGATCCTCCTGAGCCCAAGAAAGAAATCACAGATATTGCTGCTACGGCCGAATCTCTGCAGCCAAAGGGGTACACGTTGGCCACCACTCAGGTACCACTCCTGAGCATGCAGTGCAGACATTGTGGGGGCCGCCTTCTCAGGGCTCGGAGGACAGGTGGTGCGCACTCTTAGCGGACTGTGATCTGTCCTCCTTTTCTTCCAGGTGAAGACGGCGGTTCCTTTCCTACTGCGCGGGGAGCTCCGGGAATACCAGCACATTGGTCTGGAGTGGCTCGTCACCATGTACGAAAAGAAGCTTAATGGCATCCTGGCCGATGAGATGGGGCTTGGGAAAACCATTCAGACCATCTCCCTGCTGGCGCATCTGGCCTGTGAGAGAGGTGAGTGTGGTGACGCGTGGTCCTGCTGTGCATCTTCTAGCAGGTGGTACATATCTCCATTTTATTTTCCAGGTAATTGGGGACCTCATCTCATCATTGTTCCCACCAGTGTCATTTTGAACTGGGAAATGGAGCTGAAACGCTGGTGTCCCAGTTTTAAAATATTGACGTATTATGGCTCCCAGAAAGAGCGGAAGCTGAAAAGACAGGTAGGTTGATGGTGGTGGCCTCTCAATATGGGGGGTGCCTGTGGCTATGGAAGGTCAGCTGGGCTCTGTCTATGGTGTATGGGGGGCTCTGGGTGGTTTGACTGATATGCTTAATTTCTTTTTTCCATTGATAGGGATGGACAAAAGCCAACGCTTTCCACGTGTGCATCACCTCTTACAAGCTGGTTCTACAGGATCACCAGGCCTTCCGTAGAAAGAACTGGAAGTATCTGATCCTGGATGAGGCACAAAACATCAAGAACTTTAAGTCTCAGCGGTGGCAGAGTCTCCTTAACTTCAACAGGTGAGAAAGAGTGTGTGCTGGGGGTCCCCCAGCCCGGCAGCTGCATGGGGGGTGACTGAGTGGCCCCCTTCTCGGGTCCCATTCTGACCCTGCTGTTCTCCCCAGTCAGAGGCGGCTGCTGCTCACCGGGACGCCGCTGCAGAACTCTCTGATGGAGCTGTGGTCACTCATGCACTTTTTGATGCCTCACGTCTTCCAGTCTCACCGAGAGTTTAAGGAATGGTTCTCTAATCCCCTGACCGGCATGATAGAAGGGAGTCAGGAGTACAATGAGGGTCTAGTGCGCCGACTGCACAAGGTGGGAGAGCTGACGCCGCTTACATTGTTGCTCGGACTGTGGCAGGCTTGCTGATTTTCTCGTGTTATCCACAGGTGCTGCGGCCATTCCTCCTCCGCAGGATTAAGCTGGATGTGGAAAAGCAGATGCCCAAAAAATATGAGCATGTTGTCTACTGTCGTCTGTCTAAGCGCCAGCGCTTCTTGTATGATGACTTCATGTCACAAGCAGCGTAAGTCGCAGCGGCCTGTAGTGAGGGCTCCCCACGTTTCCTCTCACTTCCTCCGTTTTCACCCTTCCGTGTCTTGATTCTTTCTCCACAGGACCCGGGAGACTCTGGCCAGTGGCCATTTCATGAGTGTCATTAACATCCTGATGCAGCTCCGCAAAGTGTGCAATCATCCCAATCTGTTTGATCCGCGTCCAATCCATTCGCCCTTCATAACCAGCGGCATCTGCTACACGGTCCCTTCCTTGGTTCTTCATGCTCTGCAGCGCCATCCGCTCGAGGCAGGTACAGGGCCCACAGGGGGTGCGGACTGCGGATGTTACTGCTTACGTGGAGTTTTGAGGGCTACAATGGTGTCTTCTTCCTCTGTCCCCAGCATATGGACATGTCTTTGTTTGACTTCATTAACATGGAGGGGCGGGTGAGCCGTTACGAGCGGGACGTTTTCCTACCCCAGTACAAGCAGTCGCGTTCCCTGATCCAAGAGATTGCAGAATCCCCGGAGCCGCCTCCTAGACCTCGGACGCTGAAGATGAAGGTGAACAGGTGTGTTTACCTGATGGGCACCATTTCATCCACATGTCTGTCCTTGGAGATTTGCTGACACGGCCCTCTTCTCTCAGGATGCTCCAGCCTGTGAAGCCTGACACTCGCTCGGTAGTGGTAGTGAACAATTCTCGTCTGGCTCAGAAGTCTCCGGACGTGCTCCCCTCTGCCGCCCCCCAACCAGCGGCTCCTCTGTTGGCATCCAGTAACTGTACGCCTCCTCTGCCGCCTGCCCTGAAGGGTGAGTTGTGTGCCCACAGCCTGGGGCTCCTAGCTTTGTGTTAATGACCATCGTGTCATTTGCTGTGTGCAGCTCCTCTCCCTGTCCAGTCCTGTCCAGCGGTCACATCCGTGACTCCAGTGTCCATCGGGGCTGTTAAATCTGTTCCTGTGCAGAACGCTCAGCCGGTGTGTGCGGCTCCCCAGAGGCTCATACTGACCCCTGAAATGCAAGCACGCCTGCCCTGTAAGTAGCGGTAACGCCTGCACAGTACATGAGCCTGCTCCTGCGCTTCTTATTCACTGACGTGTTTGTTTTCTAGCCGGAGAAGTCATCAGCCTGGCACAATTGGCAACCCTTGGGGGAAGACCCATCCAAAGTCAGTCCATCACAAAGCCACTTACACTGCAGCTTCAGGGTGCCAAACTGACGTTAGGTGGTGCTCCAGTGCGGCCCCTCGGAGTGGGGCAACCTCGACCGCTGCAGGGTAAATCATCTTTTATTATAGTGTCCTTAATTCCAGAGCTCAAAAGCAGAACTAAACATGACTGAATTAGTGACTGGCACAAAGTGTGAGAGGACCCTGCCCTCGAGGCTTCTGGGGGAGTTATGAGAGGACCCTGCCCGCGAGGCTTACATGGAGTAATGAGAGGGACCCTGCCCGCGAGGCTTACGGGGAGTAATGAGAGGGATCCTGCCCGCGAGGCTTCTGGGGGAGTAATGAGAGGACCCTGCCCGCGAGGCTTACGGGGGAGTAATGAGGGACCCTGCCCTCGAGGCTTCTGGGGGAATAATGAGAGGGACCCTGCCCGCGAGGCTTACGGGGGAGTAATGAGAGGGACCCTGCCCTCGAGGCTTCTGGGGGAATAATGAGAGGGACCCTGCCCACGAGGCTTACGGGGGAGTAATGAGAGGACCCTGCCCGCGAGGCTTACGGGGAGTAATGAGAGGGACCCTGCCCGCGGGGCTTACGGGGAGTAATGAGAGGACCCTGCCCGCGGGGCTTACGGGGAGTAATGAGAGGACCCTGCCCGCGAGGCTTACGGGGGAGTAATGAGAGGGACCCTGCCCTCGAGGCTTCTGGGGGAATAATGAGAGGGACCCTGCCCACGAGGCTTACGGGGGAGTAATGAGAGGACCCTGCCCGCGAGGCTTACGGGGAGTAATGAGAGGGACCCTGCCCGCGAGGCTTACGGGGAGTAATGAGAGGACCCTGCCCGTGAGGCTTCTGGGCGAATAATGAGAGGGACCCTGCCCGCGAGGCTTACGGGGAGTAATGAGAGGACCCTGCCCGCGAGGCTTACGGGGAGTAATGAGAGGACCCTGCCTGCGAGGCTTACGGGGAGAAATGAGAGGGACCATGCCCGCGAGGCTTACGGGGAGAAATGAGAGGACCATGCCCGCGAGGCTTACGGGGAGAAATGAGGGACCCTGCCCGCGAGGCTTACGGGGAGTAATGAGAGGACCCTGCCCGCGAGGCTTACGGGGAGAAATGAGAGGGACCCTGCCTGCGAGGCTTACGGGGAGTAATGAGAGGACCCTGCCCGCGGGGCTTACGGGAGTAATGAGAGGACCCTGCCTGCGAGGCTTACGGGGAGTAATGAGAGGGATCCTGCCCGCGAGGCTTCTGGGGGAGTAATGAGAGGGACCCTGCCCGCGAGGCTTCTGGGGGAGTAATGAGAGGGACCCTGCCCGCGAGGCTTACGGGGAGTAATGAGAGGACCCTGCCCGCGAGGCTTACGGGGAGTAATGAGAGGACCCTGCCCGCGAGGCTTACGGGGAGTAATGAGAGGGACCCTGCCCGCGAGGCTTACGGGGAGTAATGAGGGACCCTGCCCGCGGGGCTTACGGGGAGTAATGAGAGGGATCCTGCCCGCGAGGCTTCTGGGGGAGTAATGAGAGGGACCCTGCCCGCGAGGCTTCTGGGGGAGTAATGAGAGGGACCCTGCCCGCGAGGCTTACGGGGAGTAATGAGAGGACCCTGCCCGCGAGGCTTACGGGGAGTAATGAGAGGACCCTGCCCGCGAGGCTTACGGGGAGTAATGAGAGGGACCCTGCCCGCGAGGCTTACGGGGAGTAATGAGGGACCCTGCCCGCGGGGCTTACGGGGAGTAATGAGAGGGATCCTGCCCGCGAGGCTTCTGGGGGAGTAATGAGAGGGACCCTGCCCGCGAGGCTTCTGGGGGAGTAATGAGAGGGACCCTGCCCGCGAGGCTTACGGGGAGTAATGAGAGGACCCTGCCCGCGAGGCTTACGGGGAGTAATGAGAGGACCCTGCCCGCGGGGCTTACGGGGAGTAATGAGAGGACCCTGCCCGCGAGGCTTACGGGGAGAAATGAGAGGGACCCTGCCTGCGAGGCTTACGGGGAGTAATGAGAGGGACCCTGCCCGCGAGGCTTACGGGGAGTAATGAGAGGACCCTGCCCACGAGGCTTACGGGGAGTAATGAGAGGGACCCTGCCCGCGAGGCTTACGGGGAGTAATGAGAGGACCCTGCCCGCGAGGCTTACGGGGAGTAATGAGAGAGACCCTGCCCGCGAGGCTTACGGGGAGTAATGAGAGGACCCTGCCCGCGAGGCTTACGGGGAGTAATGAGAGAGACCCTGCCCGCGAGGCTTACGGGGAGTAATGAGAGGGACCCTGCCCGCGAGGCTTACGGGGAGTAATGAGAGGGACCCTGCCCGCGAGGCTTACGGGGAGTAATGAGAGGGACCCTGCCCGCGGGGCTTACGGGGAGTAATGAGAGGGACCCTGCCCGCGGGGCTTACGGGGAGTAATGAGAGGGACCCTGTCCGCGGGGCTTACGGGGAGTAATGAGAGAACATGAGATCTGTGGTTTCATTTAAAGGTGGGGAGTTTTGGTTGGGGAGGAGCAGAAGTGAGGGTTGCTAATGTGCAATGTTACCCTGTAGGGCAGAGGTCCCCAACTCCAGTCCTCAAGGCCCACCAACAGGTCATGTTTTCAGGATTTCCATAGTCTTGCTCAGGTAATAATTGCATCACCCGTGCAATGCAAAGGAAATCCTGAAAACATGACCTGTTGGTGGGCCTTGAGGACTGGAGTTGGGGACCTCTGCTGTAGGGAACTGACTTTATTTTGTCACAGGTAACGTGCTTCACCTTGTCTCGTCTGGTGGACAGCATCATCTGCTTAGCCAGCCTGCCCAGCTCGCGCTCATTCAGGCCTTGGCACAGCAGGCAGCATCACCAGCACCACCGATGCCTCATTTGGTACAGAATACCAGCCAGGCGCAGATTGGGGTTCAGGCCATGTCTCTGCAGTCCCTGCAGCACACATTGGTGAACAGCGCCAGCCTTCCCGCAGCTTCTCCAGGGCAAGGTGAGTTCAGGTGCTTAGGTGGTGGCTCGTTTCCTACTTCTCTCTGTGCAAGGGATGATACCCCCCTTTTTTTTTTTTTTTAGCACCGTCCCCAGGGGTGGTGAAGATTGTGGTAAGACAAACTACCAGAGACGTTCCTGCATCTCCTCTGCACCATCCTGTGGCCCCACCAGTGCGGCCTCTTCTCAGAGTTGTTCCTGGTCCATCTGCAGAACAGTCTACAGCCCGAGAAGGACCCGGGGAGCAACGAGCTGGTATGTCCTTTTCTCATACACATTCTTGTGTCCTATCCAGATATTACTGACTAGGGTTTGTGGGTTTTTTTATGCAGCTCCGGTCGTATCCACCTCCACCTTGACTCTGGCAACAAGTCCTCTGCTTATGATGTCCAGCCCAGGACTGTCCACAAGGCTCCCTTCTCCTCATCCTGCTCAGCCGAATATAGAAGAGTCCTCTGTGCCCCCCATGTCTGGTGTAGCCTTACGGCTTCTGACAACGTCTGCAGGAGTACAGCTGACAAACCACCACTCGTCTCCTCCTAGACACACTCAGAGTCCGTCTCTTCCCAACTGTTGTCCTACCCCCATCCAGAACCCCAGCATCTCCAGCTGCTCCTCCACACACATTGTATGTCCAGATGCTACACCCTGTCCTTCCCGTGTTGGTGCCCAGGACCCTCAATCTGTGCAGAATGGTAATGGTACAGCAGTCCAGGTGTCGCAGCCTGTAACAACCCCCACCAGCTCTGCAGACAGTGCTTTGTATGTTAATCTCCTCACAAATCCTCCTTCTCCTCCTTCTGCCAACATCTCCAAAATGACCACTGCCACCCCCACATACAACCTGAGTTTAGTGCCTGCTCTTTTAGCAAACTCCGGTCCCAGTACAGTGGCCAGCTCTTACCCCATCCCTGCTCGGTTCCTAACCAGTCCAGTGTCTCTGCTCGCGCTGTCTCCTCTACCTTCTAGCAACAGTGGGGCCACCTCGGTGCTGTACACTGCACCTGGTGCCACCGCCTTCCCCGCAGCCTCAGTGTCTGCCTCTCTGCCATTACTCGCAGCTCCTGTGTCATTCACAGCTCCTCTGCCTGTGTCCTCCTCCACCCAGAGTTCATTGTCTGTTGAGACTCCATCTCAGCAACCGCTTACAGTTGTTTCTAATCCATCCCATATAATGCCATTATCAGCAGCTGGAAGTCTACCTGCTACAACAATCTCCTCCCTCTCTCTGTCTGCCCCGCCCCCAGCTGCCGGTCCCCTGCTTCCGCAGTCTGCCCCACCTGCGGCTGCCGCTCCCCTGCCACTGATGTCTGCCTCAGCTACCATCTCCCTGCCTGTGCAGTCTGTTCCACCAGCAGCTACCGCCCCCCTGCCTCTACAATTTGTCCCACCTGCGGCTCCCTCCCCCCTGCCTCTGCAGTCTGTCCCGCCTCTGACTACAGCCGCCCTGCCTCTGCAGTCGGTCCCACTTCTGACTACCGCGCCCTTTCCTCTGCAGTCTGCACCACCTCGGGCTACTGCTCCTCTGCTGTCTTCCCCGCCTCCTGTTGCTACTGCCCTCCTTCCTATGTCTGCACCGCCTGCTGGTACGGCCACTCCTTTCCCGCTACGGTCTGCCCCACCTTCTGGTGCAGCCACTCCTCTCCCGCTACGGTCTGCCCCACCTTCTGGTGCGACCACTCCTTTCCCGCTACGGTCTGCCCCACCTTCTGGTGCGACCACTCCTCTCCCGCTACGGTCTGCCCCACCTTTTGGTGCGACCACTCCTCTCCCGCTACGGTCTGCCGCTTCTGGTGCGGCCACTCCTCTCCCGATATGGTCTGCCCCACCTTCTGGTGCGGCCACTCCTCTCCCGGGACGGTCTGCACTGCCCCCAGCTATCCTGGAGGCTGCTGGTAGCCAGCCTCTTGTTCTGTCCTCTGATTCTGCCTCTGTGCCTCTGCGAGAAGCCTTTGCATCTGATTCCTTGTCGTCTCTGAAGTTGTCCTCTGCAGCACCATCCTCTGTGCCTTTGTTGTCTGCCTCTGGTACAGTTCCTCTCCTGGCAGCAGCTTCTGCGAAGATGTCAATCCCCATGGTTAACGCCACCTCTGCTCCCTCCACAGCAGGGCTTCAGCCATCATGCTTGTTCTCTGCCCCTCAGACAGCGCCCCTTCCTCTGCTGGCGGGTGCTGGGCCGTCCTGTGTGCCCGGTGACCCGCTCTCCTCGCATTCCATACTGATACCTGCTCCTATAGCCCTGGCATCAATGAGGCATTCTGCCCCTGGCTCATGTCCTCCCTCATCCACCCCTGTGCCTGCTGTGATGACAAAGATGATGACTTTGCCCTCTGTCCCTGCCGAGGCGCAGACCCCACTGACCGCTAAAGCCCAGGTTACTTTGCCTCCTGCCCCGGCTGATGCCCAGGTCACCTTGCTTCCTACTCTGGAGGCAGCTGGCGTGTCGTCTGTGCAGCCAGTCATTTCTGGCTTCTCTCAGTCCGCGCTCCCCTGCCTGTCTGTTAGGATTCCAGCTCCACAGCCCTCTTTGCCAGTGTCCGCACAGCCCCCTTCAATGCCAGCACCCATGCCCTCAATGCCAGCCTCCACTCCTATTCCTTTGCCCCTGTTGCCAGCCTCCACACCTTCTCCTATGTCCTCCTTGTCGGCATCGTCCTTAGATCCAGCCTCACTGTTACTAGTGCCCTCTCCAGCCCCTGATTTGTCGTCCTCTGTTTCTGCTTGTGCCCAGCCTGTAGACTCTCCCTCCGCTTCACTCCTGCCGCCTCCCCCGGCCCCCCATCCTCTGGTGATCTCGTTTTCTGCTCCCCTGACACTGGCTGCTTCCTCCCCTTCATTAGCAGTGTCTTCTCATTCTCACCTTCCTGTACTCGCTGCTTCGGTGCTCCCTCCCCAGTCACCATCGGCTGCCCTGCATGCGAAGCCCATCCCATCCTGTCCAGGGCCCGTCACGGCAGTAGAAAGTAGCGTATTCCCCGCTGCCGCCTCCATCACCGCGGCTTCTCCCACACCAGACACTCAGTCCACACTACCTGTCAATAGCCTTCTGCCCTCCAGTGTCCAGGAGCCATCTCTGTCACTTTCTGTGGCTGACCCTCCAACCATCAGCATGACACTTGGCCCAGCTGCAGAGTCTGACGGCACAATGGAAGACGAACGGCCATTGCACGGTGCCGTGACATCGGCTTGTGTGCGACCTCGACGTCAGCTGCCACCCCCACCTCGGTCTCCTTTCTACTTGGTAAGTGAAACTTTTGTGAGGATATGCTGGCTGTACTGATGAACGAGATGATGTGTGAGCTCCGAGTCTTCTCTCGTCAGGAGCCACTAGAGGAACGACGGAGAAGACAGAAATTGGAGAGACTGGACAGGATTTTTCATCTGAACGAGAGGAGAAGCAGCCTAGCTCCGATCTATGGGACAGAGGTGCTAGAGGCCTGCGCCGTACCTCTCTCCAGCCAGCAGACGGACGCTTTCCGTAGATGCACCTTCACTGCAGAGCAGCGCTTGGAACAGCTGGCCCCCATCATCGAGAGGTGGGTGGGTAGGTCCTTCATGGGAGCGCTGGAGCTTTCTGGCTGTCATCCACATCTGCATTTATATTGTTCTTCTAGGTTTATATTTGCTATGCCTCCCGTGGAGGCCCCACAGATTACTCTCCACACCTCACACCCACCACCCTCCCTGGTGCTGCAAGAGTCGGTCTTCAGAGATACCCTGTCCCAGGGGCTGACCCCACACACTCGCTGCCTTCACGGCATTATCTCCAATATGAGGACCCAGTTCCCTGACCTGCGCCTCATCCAGTATGACTGCGGTGAGCAAACCAGGACCACTCCTCCATTAGTCCGGAAACTTCTTGGGATGTATGGGTAGTGATGGTACATTTCTCACAGTGAATGTGGTTGTATACAGGAAAGCTACAGACCATGGATCGCCTGCTGCGTCAGCTGAAATCTGGTGGCCATCGGGTGCTCATATTCACGCAGATGACACGGATGTTAGATGTCCTGGAGCAGTTCCTGAATTATCACGGCCACATTTATGTGCGCCTGGATGGATCTACACGTGTGGAGCAGAGACAGGTAACGTGGTGGTGGCTGCAGTGGAGGGTGCTTGGCTTATGGTGCAGTGAGGGTGTGCGCCGCGGTGTCATCCTATTCTCGCTCACTTCCAGGTGCTGATGGAACGATTCAACATGGACAAGCGCATCTTCTGCTTCATTCTTTCTACACGCAGTGGAGGGGTCGGAGTGAACCTAACAGGGGCAGACACTGTCATTTTTTATGACAGTGACTGGAATCCCACAATGGATGCACAAGCTCAGGACCGCTGTCACCGCATCGGGCAGACACGGGACGTGCACATTTACAGGTATGTCGTGCAGTTGTCTCGTGCTGCAGCCTGTCCTGTGAGCTCGGCTACATTTGCCCCTGTCCTCGTTGCAGGCTGGTCAGTGAACGAACAGTGGAAGAAAACATTCTGAAGAAAGCCCAGCAGAAGCGTTTGCTGGGAGACATGGCCATTGAGGGTGGAAACTTTACTACGGCTTACTTCAAACAGGTAAGAATTATCCTGACGGGCCAGCCTGTCCTCTGTCAGATCGAAGCCTGCTTTCCAGGGCTCTCAGGACTATTCTAGTCTAATACTTGGCCACTTGTAGAATCTGTTGCCACTTGTTATGGCTGCCTTCCTACACATAATGTAAGAATGGGATCTACAGGAGCCTTCACCGCTTTGTGTGACGCTTGTGATGACCGATCTATATGTTTCTTTTATTTTAGCACACGATCAGGGAACTGTTTGATATGGAAGATACATCGCGCAAGGAGGTCGAGACCCGTAATGCATCCCCAGACCATAACACAGAGGAGGGAGCAACATCTCGACAAGAGCATATATTGGAGCAGGTAAGTCCTGCCACCAGTGACGGTCGCTCAGCGGCCATCGGGTATGTGACCAGGGGCGTTATTGTAGGTCGCTCTGCTCACTGACACCTGTTCTGACTCTGTGTACGCACACCTGTACTTGGCCCCCTTTATCATGCAGGGCACAGGCATGTAGTGTCATACACTTGGCTTTTTTGTCCATCATAACTATACATGGCGCAGTGTAAATAATGTATCTGAGTATCGGTTGTTTTGGGCAGCCCTAAAGAAAGTGACAAACCTATTGAAGTCTGCTCAGTGTACAGCGGCAGCATTGCACTCACTGCCCACCATGTGTTTGCCTTGTTCAGGCGCTGTGTGGTGCCGAGGATGAGGAGGATACCCTTGCTGCCTCTCTGGTTCGAGCCGAGCAAGTGGCAGATCTTGCAGAATTTAATGAAAATGTTCCTTTGGAGCCAGAAGAAGAGGAGCAGAGCCGCGCGGAGCAGGAAATATCTGCTTTGGTAGAACAGGTAATGCTAGAAATTCCAGCATGAAAATAGTGAATTTGTGATGGTAGTAATGATCAGTAATGCATGCATTTGTCACCCCCAGCTGACGCCTATTGAGAGATATGCTATGTACTATCTGGAAGCTTCACTGGAAGAAGTCAGTAAAGAGGAGCTGAAGCAGGCAGAGGTAAGTGACTGCAGCTCGTCTCCACTGCACTCACTGGTGGTTTCCTGATCTCTACAACAATCTAATCAAGTTTCCCCTCATTCCTATCCAGGAGCAGGTGGAGGCTGCACGCAAAGACCTTTTCCTTGCTAAAGATGAGGTAGGACTGATGACAGAAGAGAAATGGGATGACGATAGCAGAAGGAATCGTAAAGTGAAGACTCCAGTGCCCAACAAACCTCTAGAACGTGTTGGGGTTCGCACAAGTGAACGGTTAAGAGGAAGCAGACCAATTGAAAGTTTGGACCACACGGAGAACCTGACCATTCCAGACACTGCACCCCAATCCCAGGAAGATGAAGTTGTCCATGACAGTTCACCCCCCACCCGGAGTAATCAAGCCACTCCAGAGCCCGATGATGCCAGTCCAAGTGCAGACATCTCAGCCACCCAGGTTCTTACAATGGACCCATTGTCCACTACCTTGCCCCCTATTGCTTTCTCCGAGGAGGAAACTGTTCCTGTACGCAAGGAAGATGCTGAGGTACTTGTGATGGAAAATGTGGCAGATACGGGGTCTGTGCCAGGCAGCCCAGTGAGTGCAGTGCCAGGCAGCCCCATTCCACCCCGCACACCTCGCAGGAAAGTCTTTGCAGACTCTGAGATTATGCTTGCTGGGGCTTCAGAGGACTCGCCAACTGCTAAAGTGCTTAGGCGGCTGCCAGGGCGTCTCGTTACCATAGTACAAGAATGGCTTCCCAGTCCTCGGCGCCAAAATAGGGGTAGAGGATGCCAAATAGCTACTGGGAATGACAGTGAGAATTCTACTATCCCCATTTCTCATAGCTCTCCTCATGATCGATTATCTGAAGAGACTTCTGAAACAGGCAGTCCTCCACCAAAGCGAAAGAGAGGAAGGCCCCCAAAAACAAGAGGAGACATGTCGCCAACTTATTTCCCTATTGATATGCCCCCTGCGGACTCCCCTGCCCACACGTCTCTAGATCTCGGCACTGCTTTTCAAAGACCCACCATAGATTTGGTGACGTCTTCTGTTGTAGTCCAGACTCCAGGAAGTCCAAATAGTTATTTAAAGACGAGTTGTGAAATTGTAAGTAAATCACCTATTGAGAAAAGAAAAAGAGGTCGACCTCCCAAAACATATGCCACCCCTATGTCACCCCATAAACTTGACTCAACTCCTTGTGTTCCTTTACTGGCATCCTCCAAACTGCACGAAGAGCCCCCTTTTGCATCATTAGTTTTGCCCAAGAAACATGAAGATTCAGTGGGGGAGCCTATCCTTGTATCGCCATTGTTTCCTCACAGAGACTCCACACCTGAGGTCCATGACAGAGACACAACTCGAGGAACTTGCTCTTCAGTTTTTGCCCGCAGTAAATCTGATGGACAGAATGAGTCTTCATTGTTGTCTGGTCAGTCTCCTGATTCCATCATTCCCAGTGTATCTTCCAACATTCCCACGGTGCCAGCTGAAGGTACAAGCAGCAGTTGTGCTGAGGAGCCCATGTCCCCTCCAAAGCGTAAACGTGGCCGCCCTCCCAAGGTTCGTCCTGTGCTCCAAATCAACTCTAGTCCTATGTTACCCATAACTGACAGTTCTCCAGAAAGATCTCCCAGGCACCAAGTCACAAGGACTTCTCTACAGAGAAATTGCAAACCACTTAAGGCGGAACCCCTGGATCCGATGGAGCAGAACTCCTACCTTGCTGACACTGATGATTCTTCTGATGAGGAGGTTACTGTGAGCGCCCCTCTGACACGTAATGTCAGGACTAGACTACAGAGCACAAACCAGAGACCTCCTGTAGTCATTCAGAACTCTGTTGTATCTTCCAAATCCTCCTGTGGACGTTCTCCACACACAATTCCTATCCAGGAAAAACTTCCCACCAAAAAAAGGAAGCCTCAGAGTGTGAGTTCTCCCAGCCCATCTTCCTCCTCTCCTCCACATGGCAGTTCCAGCGAAAGCAGGAAGCGTCCTTGTCCCCCTGCAGAGCGGGTTCTGCGCAGCTCCCTTACTGCCAACCCTGCGAGTAACACTCGCTCGTCACGTTCCCCTCTCCTTAATTCTCCAAGTAGCCACAAAGGCAGAAAGGCCAAAACGTGAGTGCAATTGACAGTGACCAATGTTTTCTTTGGAAAGGCCACCATAACAAATTACTTAAGAGCAGGAGAAGGGGTCCCGATGTTTGACCACAGATTTGCTTTGAGATTGGCCAAGTGTTGGCTGTAAACCTGCAGCCCTGTTACTGGGAAATACAATCTATGCAAGAAGATGGGATGGACTCAATATGTTGCAGGGGATCAGGCACTACGCTCTCTCGGTGTTGTCAGGCCCTGTAGTATTAGGTGTCACTGGGGGCTGGGCATGTCATGGCCACTCACAGCCTCAATGCTTTGGACTTGTTTCTACAGAATTTCCTGTATTTCTGTCCTGAAAATAAAGTGTTGAGTAAAGTCCGCTGTGTGTCAGGGTGAGCGGCAGTGGCGGTCTCTGTACGTTGCTGTAGGGAATCTACCATGAACTGTATTGTTTTACTATATTAGCACAGTCTGGTCTGATTCCTAGAACTAGCAATGCACATGAAATTCTCTATTTTTGTCTGTTGTATCATTGGAATAAAGTTGTTGATGGTGTCGCCTTCCTCTCCCTAATGTCCGAGCTGGCTTCTTCACTCAGAACTTTTAATTAGATGCTGCATTGACTGATATTGGTCAAGCATCCTTGACTATAGAGCAGTGAGTGCAACATGGAGTAAATGATTCGAATATTAAGCACAAGCATAAAATATCCCTCATATTTAGATGAATGTAGAGCATCATGTGTGGTGTGAGTCTCCGGGACCACGGGCCAGCATTGGACTGCGTTCCCTTCATGATAGATTCTCTTTGCCCGTCATATTGCTTTGCAGCTGAAATGGTTACGCTGCATTGTTATGAGATGGGCGTCTAAAACCAGCCTATAATCCATTTGCATTTGTCTGAATTCTGGCCTCAATCTTTCAGTTTTACTTGGGTCACCACAGTATTTTCGGCTGAGCAGAGAGGTCATAGAGCATGCAGCAGGTCAGACAGTGAGGTCATAGTGCATATAGCAGGTCAGGCAGTGAGGTCATAACGTATGTAGCAGGTCAGGCAGTGAGGTCATAGAGCATGTAGCAGGTCAGGCAGAGAGGTCATAGAGCATGTAGCAGGTTAGGCAGTGAGGTCATAGAGCATGTAGCAGGTCAGGCAGTGAGGTCATAGCGCATGTAGCAGGTCAGGCAGTGAGGTCATAGAGCATGTAGCAGGTTAGGCAGTGAGGTCATAGAGCATGTAGCAGGTCAGGCAGTGAGGTCATAGAGCATGTAGCAGGTCAGGCAGTGAGGTCATAGCGCATGTAGCAGGTCAGGCAGTGAAGTCATAGAGCACGTAGCAGGTCAGGAAGTGAGGTCATAGCGCATGTAGCAGGTCAGGCAGTGAGGTCATAGAGCACGTAGCAGGTCAGGCAGTGAGGTCATTGCGCATGTAGCAGGTCAGGCAGAGTGAGGCCATAGCGCATGTAGCAGGTCAGGCAGTGAGGCCATAGCGCATGTAGCAGGTCAGGCAGTGAGGTCATAGAGTATGTAGCAGGTAAGGCAGTGAGGTCATAGAACATGTATCAGGTCAGGCAGTGAGGTCATAGCGCATGTATCAGGTACGGCAGTGAGGTCATAGCGCATGTATCAGGTACGGCAGTGAGGTCATAGCGCATGTAGCAGGTCAGGCAGTGAGGTCATAGTGCATGTAGCAGGTCAGGCAGTGAGGTCATAGCGCATGTAGCAGGTCAGGCAGTGAGATCATAGCGCATGTATCAGGTCAGGAAGTGAAGTCAGCACATGTAGCAGGTAAGGCAGTGAGGTCAGCGCATGTAGCAGGTCAGGCAGTGAGGTCATATCGCATGTAGCAGGTCAGGCAGTGAGGTTATAGCGCATGTAGCAGGTCAGGCAGTGAGGTCATAGCGCATGTAGCAGGCAAGGCAGTGAGGTCATAGCGCATGTAGCAGGTAAGGCAGTGAGGTCATAGCGCATCTATCAGGTAAGGCAGTGAGGTCATAGTGCATGTAGCAGGTAAGGCGGTGAGGTCAGCGCATGTAGCAGGTAAGGCAGTGAGGTCATAGCGCATGTATCAGGTCAGGCAGTGAGGTCATAGCGCATGTAGCAGGTAAGGCGGTGAGGTCAGCGCATGTAGCAGGCCAGGCGGTGAGGTCATAGCGCATGTATTAGGTCAGGCAGTGAGGTCATAGCGCATGTAGCAGGTCAGGCAGAGTGAGGCTATAGCGCATGTAGCAGGTCAGGCAGAGTGAGGCCTTAGCGCATGTAGCAGGTCAGGCAGTGAGGTCAGCGCATGTAGCAAGTCAGGCAGTTAGGCCATAGCGCATGCCGCAGGTCAGGCAGAGAGGCCATAGCGCATATAGCAGGTCAGGCAGTGAGGTCAGCGCATGTAGCAAGTCAGGCAGTTAGGCCATAGCGCATGCCGCAGGTCAGGCAGAGAGGCCATAGCGCATATAGCAGGTCAGGCAGAGAGGCCATAGCGCATGTAGCAGGTCAGGCAGAGAGGCCATAGCGCATATAGCAGGTCAGGCAGTGAGGTCATAGAGCATGTAGCAGGTCAGGCAGAGAGGTCATAGAGCATGTATCAGGTCAGGCAGTGAGGTCATAGAGCATGTAGCAGGTCAGGCAGAGAGGTCATAGCGCATGTAGAAGGTCAGGCAGTGAGGTCATAGCGCATGTAGCAGGTCAGGCAGTGAGGTCATAGAGCATGCAGCAGGTCAGACAGAGGTCATAGAGCATGTAGCAGGTCAGGCAGTGAGGTCACAGCGCATGTAGAAGGTCAGGCAGTGAGGCCATAGCGCATGTAGCAGGTCAGACAGAGGTCATAGCGCATATAGCAGGTCAGGCAGTGAAGTCATAGCGCATGTAGCAGGTCAGGCAGTGAGGTCATAGAGCATGTAGCAGGTTAGGCAGTGAGGTCATAGAGCATGTAGCAGGTCAGGCAGTGAGGTCATAGCGCATGTAGCAGGTCAGGCAGTGAGGTCATAGAGCATGTAGCAGGTCAGGCAGTGAGGTCATAGAGCATGTAGCAGGTCAGGCAGTGAGGTCATAGCGCATGTAGCAGGTCAGGCAGTGAAGTCATAGCGCATGTAGCAGGTCAGGCAGTGAGGTCATAGAGCACGTAGCAGGTCAGGCAGTGAGGTCATAGAGCACGTAGCAGGTCAGGCAGTGAGGTCATAGAGCACGTAGCAGGTCACGCAGTGAGGTCATAACGTATGTAGCAGGTCAGGCAGTGAGGTCATTGCGCATGTAGCAGGTCAGGCAGTGAGGCCATAGCGCATGTAGCAGGTCAGGCAGTGAGGTCATAGAGTATGTAGCAGGTAAGGCAGTGAGGTCATAGAGCATGTATCAGGTCAGGCAGTGAGGTCATAGCGCATGTATCAGGTACGGCAGTGAGGTCATAGCGCATGTATCAGGTACGGCAGTGAGGTCATAGCGCATGTAGCAGGTCAGGCAGTGAGGTCATAGTGCATGTAGCAGGTCAGGCAGTGAGGTCATAGCGCATGTAGCAGGTCAGGCAGTGAGGTCATAGCGCATGTATCAGGTCAGGAAGTGAAGTCAGCGCAGGTAAGGCAGTGAGGTCAGCGCATGTAGCAGGTCAGGCAGTGAGGTCATATCGCATGTAGCAGGTCAGGCAGTGAGGTTATAGCGCATGTAGCAGGTCAGGCAGTGAGGTCATAGCGCATGTAGCAGGCAAGGCAGTGAGGTCATAGCGCATGTAGCAGGTAAGGCAGTGAGGTCATAGCGCATCTATCAGGTAAGGCAGTGAGGTCATAGTGCATGTAGCAGGTAAGGCGGTGAGGTCAGCGCATGTAGCAGGTAAGGCAGTGAGGTCATAGCGCATGTATCAGGTCAGGCAGTGAGGTCATAGCGCATGTAGCAGGTAAGGCGGTGAGGTCAGCGCATGTAGCAGGCCAGGCGGTGAGGTCATAGCGCATGTATTAGGTCAGGCAGTGAGGTCATAGCGCATGTAGCAGGTCAGGCAGAGTGAGGCTATAGCGCATGTAGCAGGTCAGGCAGAGTGAGGCCTTAGCGCATGTAGCAGGTCAGGCAGTGAGGTCAGCGCATGTAGCAAGTCAGGCAGTTAGGCCATAGCGCATGCCGCAGGTCAGGCAGTTAGGCCATAGCGCATGCCGCAGGTCAGGCAGTGAGGTTATAGCGCATGCAGCAGGTCAGGCAGTGAGGTCATAGCGCATGTAGCAGGTCAGGCAGTGAGGTCATAGCGCATATAGCAGGTCAGTCAATGAGGTCATAGCGCATGTAGCAGGTCAGGCAGTGAGGTCATAGCGCATGTAGCAGGTCAGGCAGTGAGGCCATAGCGCATGTATCAGGTAAGGCAGTGAGGTCATAGCGCATGTAGCAGGTAAGGCAGTGAGGTCATAGCGCATGTATCGGGTAAAGCAGTGAGGTCATAGCGCATGTATCAGGTCAGGCAGTGAGGTCATTGCGCATGTAGCAGGTCAGGCAGAGTGAGGTCATAGCGCATGTAGCAGGTCAAGCAGTGAGGCCATAGCGCATGTAGCAGGTCAGGCAGTGAGGTCATAGAGTATGTAGCAGGTAAGGCAGTGAGGTCATAGAGCATGTATCAGGTCAGGCAGTGAGGTCATAGAGTATGTAGCAGGTAAGGCAGTGAGGTCAGCGCATGTAGCAGGTCAGGCAGTGAAGTCATATCGCATGTAGCAGGTCAGGCAGTGAGGTTATAGCGCATGTAGCAGGTCAGGCAGTGAGGTCATAGCGCATGTAGCAGGCAAGGCAGTGAGGTCATAGCGCATGTAGCAGGTAAGGCAGTGAGGTCATAGCGCATCTATCAGGTAAGGCAGTGAGGTCATAGTGCATGTAGCAGGTAAGGCGGTGAGGTCAGCGCATGTAGCAGGCCAGGCGGTGAGGTCATAGCGCATGTAGCAGGTAAGGCAGTGAGGTCATAGCGCATGTATCAGGTCAGGCAGTGAGGTCATAGCGCATGTAGCAGGTAAGGCGGTGAGGTCAGCGCATGTAGCAGGCCAGGCGGTGAGGTCATAGCGCATGTATTAGGTCAGGCAGTGAGGTCATAGCGCATGTAGCAGGTCAGGCAGAGTGAGGCTATAGCGCATGTAGCAGGTCAGGCAGAGAGGCCTTAGCGCATGTAGCAGGTCAGGCAGTGAGGTCAGCGCATGTAGCAAGTCAGGCAGTTAGGCCATAGCGCATGCCGCAGGTCAGGCAGTGAGGTTATAGCGCATGCAGCAGGTCAGGCAGTGAGGTCATAGCGCATGTAGCAGGTCAGGCAGTGAGGTCATAGCGCATATAGCAGGTCAGTCAATGAGGTCATAGCGCATGTAGCAGGTCAGGCAGTGAGGTCATAGCGCATGTAGCAGGTCAGGCAGTGAGGCCATAGCGCATGTATCAGGTAAGGCAGTGAGGTCATAGTGCATGTAGCAGGTAAGGCAGTGAGGTCATAGCGCATGTATCGGGTAAAGCAGTGAGGTCATAGCGCATGTATCGGGTAAAAGAGTGAGGCCATAGCGCATGTAGCAGGTCAGGCAGAGTGAGGCCATAGCGCATGTAGCAGGTCAGGCAGAGTGAGGCCATAGCGCATGTATCAGGTAAGGCAGTGAGGTCATAGCGCATGTAGCAGGTAAGGCAGTGAGGTCATAGCGCATGTATCGGGTAAAAGAGTGAGGCCATAGCGCATGTAGCAGGTCAGGCAGAGTGAGGCCATAGCGCATGTAGCAGGTCAGGCAGAGTGAGGCCATAGCGCATGTATCAGGTCAGGCAGTGAGGTCATAGCGCATGTATCAGGTAAGGCAGTGAGGTCATAGCGCATGTAGCAAGTAAGGCAGTGAGGTCATAGCGCATGTATCAGGTACGGCAGTGAGGTCATAGCGCATGTAGCAGGTCAGGCAGTGAGGTCAGTGCATGTAGCAGGTCAGGCAGTGAGGTCATAGCGCATGTAGCAGGTCAGGCAGTGAGGTCAGCGCATGTAGCAGGTCAGGCAGTGAGGTCAGCGCATGTAGCAGGTCAGGCAGTGAGGTCATAGCGCATGTATCAGGTAAGGCAGTGAGGTCCTAGCGCATGTAGCAGGTCAGGCAGTGAGGTCATAGCGCATGTAGCAAGTCAGGTAGTGAGGTCATAGTGCATGTAGCAGGTCAAGCAGTGAGGCCATAGCGCATGTAGCAGGTCAGGCAGTGAGGTCATAGCGCATGTAGCAAGTCAGGTAGTGAGGTCATAGCGCATGTAGCAGGTCAGGCAGTGAGGCCATAGCGCATGTAGCAGGTCAGGCAGTGAGGTCATAGTGCATGTAGCAAGTCAGGTAGTGAGGTCATAGTGCATGTAGCAGGTCAAGCAGTGAGGTCATAGCGCATGTAGCAGGCAAGGCAGTGAGGTCATAGAGTATGTAGCAGGTAAGGCAGTGAGGTCATAGAGCATGTATCAGGTCAGGCAGTGAGGTCATAGCGCATGTATCAGGTAAGGCAGTGAGGTCATAGCGCATGTATCAGGTACGGCAGTGAGGTCATAGCGCATGTAGCAGGTCAGGCAGTGAGGTCATAGCGCATGTAGCAGGTCAGGCAGTGAGGTCATAGCGCATGTAGCAGGTCAGGCAGTGAGGTCATAGCGCATGTATCAGGTCAGGAAGTGAAGTCAGCGCATGTAGCAGGTAAGGCAGTGAGGTCAGCGCATGTAGCAGGTCAGGCAGTGAGGTCATATCGCATGTAGCAGGTCAGGCAGTGAGGTTATAGCGCATGTAGCAGGTCAGGCAGTGAGGTCATAGCGCATGTAGCAGGCAAGGCAGTGAGGTCATAGCGCATGTAGCAGGTAAGGCAGTGAGGTCATAGCGCATCTATCAGGTAAGGCAGTGAGGTCATAGTGCATGTAGCAGGTAAGGCGGTGAGGTCAGCGCATGTAGCAGGTAAGGCAGTGAGGTCATAGCGCATGTATCAGGTCAGGCAGTGAGGTCATAGCGCATGTAGCAGGTAAGGCGGTGAGGTCAGCGCATGTAGCAGGCCAGGCGGTGAGGTCATAGCGCATGTATTAGGTCAGGCAGTGAGGTCATAGCGCATGTAGCAGGTCAGGCAGAGTGAGGCTATAGCGCATGTAGCAGGTCAGGCAGAGTGAGGCCTTAGCGCATGTAGCAGGTCAGGCAGTGAGGTCAGCGCATGTAGCAAGTCAGGCAGTTAGGCCATAGCGCATGCCGCAGGTCAGGCAGTGAGGTTATAGCGCATGCAGCAGGTCAGGCAGTGAGGTCATAGCGCATATAGCAGGTCAGTCAATGAGGTCATAGCGCATGTAGCAGGTCAGGCAGTGAGGTCATAGCGCATGTAGCAGGTCAGGCAGTGAGGCCATAGCGCATGTATCAGGTAAGGCAGTGAGGTCATAGCGCATGTAGCAGGTAAGGCAGTGAGGTCATAGCGCATGTATCGGGTAAAGCAGTGAGGTCATAGCGCATGTAGCAGGTCAGGCAGTGAGGTCATAGCGCATGTAGCAGGTCAGGCAGAGTGAGGCCATAGCGCATGTATCAGGTAAGGCAGTGAGGTCATAGCGCATGTAGCAGGTAAGGCAGTGAGGTCATAGCGCATGTATCGGGTAAAAGAGTGAGGCCATAGCGCATGTAGCAGGTCAGGCAGAGTGAGGCCATAGCGCATGTAGCAGGTCAGGCAGAGTGAGGCCATAGCGCATGTATCAGGTAAGGCAGTGAGGTCATAGCGCATGTAGCAGGTAAGGCAGTGAGGTCATAGCGCATGTATCGGGTAAAAGAGTGAGGCCATAGCGCATGTAGCAGGTCAGGCAGAGTGAGGCCATAGCGCATGTAGCAGGTCAGGCAGAGTGAGGCCATAGCGCATGTATCAGGTCAGGCAGTGAGGTCATAGCGCATGTATCAGGTAAGGCAGTGAGGTCATAGCGCATGTAGCAAGTAAGGCAGTGAGGTCATAGCGCATGTATCAGGTACGGCAGTGAGGTCATAGCGCATGTAGCAGGTCAGGCAGTGAGGTCAGTGCATGTAGCAGGTCAGGCAGTGAGGTCATAGCGCATGTAGCAGGTCAGGCAGTGAGGTCATAGCGCATGTATCAGGTCAGGCAGTGAGGTCAGCGCAGGTCAGGCAGTGAGGTCAGCGCATGTAGCAGGTCAGGCAGTGAGGTCATAGCGCATGTATCAGGTAAGGCAGTGAGGTCATAGCGCATGTAGCAGGTCAGGCAGTGAGGTCATAGCGCATGTATCAGGTAAGGCAGTGAGGTCATAGCGCATGTAGCAGGTAAGGCAGTGAGGTCATAGCGCATGTAGCAGGTCAGGCAGTGAGGTCATAGCGCATGTAGCAGGTCAGGCAGTGAGGCCATAGAGCATGTAGCAGGTCAGGCAGAGTGAGGCCATAGTGCATGTAGCAGGTCAGGCAGAGTGAGGTCCTAGCGCATGTAGCAGGTCAGGCAGAGTGAGGTCCTAGCGCATGTAGCAGGTCAGGCAGTGAGGTCATAGTGCATGTAGCAAGTCAGGTAGTGAGGTCATAGTGCATGTAGCAGGTCAAGCAGTGAGGCCATAGCGCATGGAGCAGGTCAGGCAGCGTGAGGCCATAGCGCATGTAGAGGGAATCAAATTTAAGAGACAAAAACAGTAATTACAAATTAGTGTAGGTGAGGATACAAAAAAGAACCTGAAGGTGAAATCCAGCAATTGCACAGATGCTGCACAAATTCCCTTTAATAATGCTAGAGACCCTTTAGCTCAATAGATGTCAGGTACTACTTTCTTAAGTCTAGTTCTGCTACCGCTTAATGGGAATCCGTCACCCCAAAAATCGACGATGAGCTAAGCCCACCAGCATCAGGGGCTTATCTCCAGCACTCTGTAATGCATTCTGTAATGCTGTAGATAAGCCGCCGATGTATATGTAGCAAGTCAGGCAGTTAGGCCATAGCGCATGCCGCAGGTCAGGCAGTGAGGTTATAGCGCATGCAGCAGGTCAGGCAGTGAGGTCATAGCGCATATAGCAGGTCAGTCAATGAGGTCATAGCGCATGTAGCAGGTCAGGCAGTGAGGTCATAGCGCATGTAGCAGGTCAGGCAGTGAGGCCATAGCGCATGTATCAGGTAAGGCAGTGAGGTCATAGCGCATGTAGCAGGTAAGGCAGTGAGGTCATAGCGCATGTATCGGGTAAAGCAGTGAGGTCATAGCGCATGTAGCAGGTCAGGCAGTGAGGTCATAGCGCATGTAGCAGGTCAGGCAGAGTGAGGCCATAGCGCATGTATCAGGTAAGGCAGTGAGGTCATAGCGCATGTAGCAGGTAAGGCAGTGAGGTCATAGCGCATGTATCGGGTAAAAGAGTGAGGCCATAGCGCATGTAGCAGGTCAGGCAGAGTGAGGCCATAGCGCATGTAGCAGGTCAGGCAGAGTGAGGCCATAGCGCATGTATCAGGTAAGGCAGTGAGGTCATAGCGCATGTAGCAGGTAAGGCAGTGAGGTCATAGCGCATGTATCGGGTAAAAGAGTGAGGCCATAGCGCATGTAGCAGGTCAGGCAGAGTGAGGCCATAGCGCATGTAGCAGGTCAGGCAGAGTGAGGCCATAGCGCATGTATCAGGTCAGGCAGTGAGGTCATAGCGCATGTATCAGGTAAGGCAGTGAGGTCATAGCGCATGTAGCAAGTAAGGCAGTGAGGTCATAGCGCATGTATCAGGTACGGCAGTGAGGTCATAGCGCATGTAGCAGGTCAGGCAGTGAGGTCAGTGCATGTAGCAGGTCAGGCAGTGAGGTCATAGCGCATGTAGCAGGTCAGGCAGTGAGGTCATAGCGCATGTATCAGGTCAGGCAGTGAGGTCAGCGCAGGTCAGGCAGTGAGGTCAGCGCATGTAGCAGGTCAGGCAGTGAGGTCATAGCGCATGTATCAGGTAAGGCAGTGAGGTCATAGCGCATGTATCAGGTAAGGCAGTGAGGTCATAGCGCATGTAGCAGGTAAGGCAGTGAGGTCATAGCGCATGTAGCAGGTCAGGCAGTGAGGTCATAGCGCATGTAGCAGGTCAGGCAGTGAGGCCATAGAGCATGTAGCAGGTCAGGCAGAGTGAGGCCATAGTGCATGTAGCAGGTCAGGCAGAGTGAGGTCCTAGCGCATGTAGCAGGTCAGGCAGAGTGAGGTCCTAGCGCATGTAGCAGGTCAGGCAGTGAGGTCATAGTGCATGTAGCAAGTCAGGTAGTGAGGTCATAGTGCATGTAGCAGGTCAAGCAGTGAGGCCATAGCGCATGGAGCAGGTCAGGCAGCGTGAGGCCATAGCGCATGTAGAGGGAATCAAATTTAAGAGACAAAAACAGTAATTACAAATTAGTGTAGGTGAGGATACAAAAAAGAACCTGAAGGTGAAATCCAGCAATTGCACAGATGCTGCACAAATTCCCTTTAATAATGCTAGAGACCCTTTAGCTCAATAGATGTCAGGTACTACTTTCTTAAGTCTAGTTCTGCTACCGCTTAATGGGAATCCGTCACCCCAAAAATCGACGATGAGCTAAGCCCACCAGCATCAGGGGCTTATCTCCAGCACTCTGTAATGCATTCTGTAATGCTGTAGATAAGCCGCCGATGTATCCTGAAAGATGAGAAAAAGAGGTTAGATTATACTTACCCAGGGGTGGTCCGATGGGCGTCGCGGTCCGGTCCAGGGCCTCCCATCTTCATATAAAAGATTGGGCTGAAAGGTGGCAGATGAGGTTTAACAATGATAAATGTAAGGTTATACACATGGGAAGAGGGAATCGATATCACCATTACACACTGAACGGGAAACCACTGGGTAAATCTGACAGGGAGAAGGACTTGGGGATCCTAGTTAATGATAAACTTACCTGGAGCAGCCAGTGCCAGGCAGCAGCTGCCAAGGCAAACAGGATCATGGGGTGCATTAAAAGAGGTCTGGATACACATGATGAGAGCATTATACTGCCTCTGTACAAATCCCTAGTTAGACCGCACATGGAGTACTGTGTCCAGTTTTGGGCACCGGTGCTCAGGAAGGATATAATGGAACTAGAGAGAGTACAAAGGAGGGCAACAAAATTAATAAAGGGGATGGGAGAACTACAATACCCAGATAGATTAGCGAAATTAGGATTATTTAGTCTAGAAAAAAGACGACTGAGGGGCGATCTAATAACCATGTATAAGTATATAAGGGGACAATACAAATATCTCGCTGAGGATCTGTTTATACCAAGGAAGGTGACGGGCACAAGGGGGCATTCTTTGCGTCTGGAGGAGAGAAGGTTTTTCCACCAACATAGAAGAGGATTCTTTACTGTTAGGGCAGTGAGAATCTGGAATTGCTTGCCTGAGGAGGTGGTGATGGCGAACTCAGTCGAGGGGTTCAAGAGAGGCCTGGATGTCTTCCTGGAGCAGAACAATATTGTATCATACAATTATTAGGTTCTGTAGAAGGACGTAGATCTGGGTATTTATTATGATGGAATATAGGCTGAACTGGATGGACAAATGTCTTTTTTCGGCCTTACTAACTATGTTACTATGATGATGTCCTCTTCTTGTCTTCCTGCTCTGGCGCAGGCGTACTGATTTGCCCTGTTGAGGACACAGCAAAGCATTGCAGTGCGCAGGTGCTGGGCCTTTCTGACCTGCGCACTGCAGTACTTTGCTCTGCCCTCAACAGGGCAAAGTGTGCCGGAGCCACGTCAGGAAGACAAGAAGAGGACGTCATCCTATGAAGATGGGAGGCCCCGGACCACGTCACCTATCGGACCTGACTGCAGCAGGACCTCCCCTGGGTGAGTATAATCTAACCTTTTTTCTTATCTTTCAGGATACATCGGGGCTTATCTACAGCATTACAGAATGCATTACAGAGTGCTGTAGAGAAGCCCCTGATGCCGGTGGCATTAGCTCATACACGATTTTTATGGTGACAGATTCCCTTTAAACAACTGCAGTGCATGTATCAAGTGCAAATTTATATAGACCGTGCCAAGAAAGTATACAGGCACCGAAGCAGAACCAGACAGAAGATAAATATATATTATTGATCTTGAGTAGGGGGAAGGAAACAGAAGTCAAAAAGGAAAGAAAGAAGAAAGTGTCATGAAGTATAGCATAATTCCTCTCCTAAAGTGCAGGGAAAGTGCATGTAGTGCTTACCCATGTGGGAAAATATGCCGGATGACCGTCCAGGACAGTGCCCCAACGCATGTTTCGCTCGTTGGGCTTCTTCGGGGGCAGAAGAAGCCCAATAATATATATTTATCTTCTGTCTGGTTCTGTTTCGGTGCAACTGGAACAAATAAACTTTCAAGTAACATCCTTTTCAGTCATTTTCGGCTTTAGTGGAAGTCCTGCTCAAAAAAGATACTTTAGCTTTTTACCTTATAGAGAAGTAGGGCAAGCACGGTGTCTCAATGGTTAGCACTGCTGCCTTGTAGCTCTGGAGTCCTGGGTTCAAATCCCACCAAGGACAACATATACAAGTAGCTTGTATATTCTCCCCATGTTTGTGTGGCTTTTCCCTTGAATAAGGGCTATCACACAATCCTCAAGAAGTGTCTTATTTTTGTTTGTTGGTTTTACTGTCTTCTGCCTGGATTTGCGTGAACGAGAGGCACAATACATAACCGGCTGTGGAGACATGAGGGTCAGTGGGTGCTCTCGTCCACTAGCCCGGCTGTCTTAAGACCACATGGACCAGGGGTCATTCCACTGAACGCCCGCACCCCTTTCCCGTGAGCAGAATACCACTCAGACAACACAGTGCGGGTAGAACAGTTCAATTTATTGAACTACCAACTGACAATAATATATAGAACAGTCCCAGCAAATACCCAAGATGGTGGAAATGATGGAGTTTCACCCTTCCTCTGGCTCGCCGGAATTAAAGCAGCTGGGGTTTCCAGGGCTCCATGTATTTGGCAGGCACGCACAGAGAAGAGGTAACGGCAAGCTTACGAAGCAGACATTCAATTGAGATATGTGGCCAGGTGACATGATTTTCCCAACCTGGTCGCCAGGTGACCGGAGAGTCTCCATGGGTTTAGTGATGATCAAGAGAAGCAGATCTATATTCCTCCATCTGGGCCGTGGCCCCTTAAGCTGGCATCCTGTAGAATGTCAAATCTGTATTCCGCTGGATGGTGCCTTAGCTGTTGTTCTGTAGAGTCTCACTGCAGAAAGATAAAGGTCCCTTTCTACATTGACAGCTGTCCTCCAAACAGGGCTGTGGAGTCTGAGTCTGTATAAAATGAACTGATGCCTAAAATATATAATACATTGGGTACAGTAGTTCAGTGCAGTATGTGCTGAATGTGTTCTACACTTTATATAAATGCTCAGTAGTGAAGCATGTATGAGGGAGTCAGGGTAATTGAGGCGTCTGAGTCGGAGGTTTGGCTTACCTACTCTACAGCCCTACCTCCCAGGCCATCATCCACAGGTCAAGTGGAAGATGTAATGAGGTTAAATCAATCTGCATAGTTTGTTCATCACTGTTTTGCAGGTTAACAAACTACATGGAGTTATACAATGGGTAATCAACATATTAGCAAACATCGATTGTTCAATGACCCTTGCGTCCCTGTCATCCAAAGATGGCAACACAATCAATTCAAGAGTCAACGTTCAGACTCATGAACAATAGTCATTCTCCTGGCCTACTGAAAATATACTGTGACGAGACTGCATTTTATCTTAACCAGACATCTATTTTGAGTACCGTTCAAAAGTTTAGGATCACTTCGAAATTTCCTTATTTTTTAAAGAAAAGCACATTTTTTTTCCAATGAATCTAACATTAAATGATTCAGAAATACACTATACATTGTTAATGTGGTAAATGACTATTCTTGCTGCAAATGTCTGGTTTGTAGTGCAATATCTTCATAGGTGTATAGAGGCTCATTTCCAACAGCCATGACTCCAGTTTTCTTATGGTACTTTGTGTCTGTGTAAGAAAATTAATGGATGGTTAGAATACCCTTGAAACCCCTTGTGCAAGTATGATAGCACAGCTGAAAACAGTTTGGCTGCTTAGAGAACCTATAAACATGACCTTCCTCTGAACTAGTTGAGACTCTGGATCATTACATTTGTTATACAAAAAAATGTAGTGTCTGCTCACCAACCCCTAGAGCGTGCTGTACAGCAGGTTTATCAGAACTTCAAAGAAATAAGTCCGGCACTGTAAGTCCATAAAATCCATATTCTTTTAATCCATAGCTTCAAATAACATTAAAACAATTAAGTCATAGTCCAGACTGGACTGGACTATGTAGGAAGAGAAAGATAAGTGGGAGGCTCTGCTGCATAACTGAGCAGCAAGACAAGTACATTAGAGTCTGTAGTTTGAGAAGTCAACGCCTCACAGGTCCTCAACTGGCAGCTTCATTAAATAGTACACGCAAAACGCCAGTGTCAACGTCTACAGGGAAGAGGTGACTCCGGGATGCTGGTCTTCAGGGCAGAGTGGCACAGAAAAAGCCATATCTGAGACTGGCTAATAAAAGGAAAAGATTAATACGGGCAAAAGAAAACAGACATTGGACAGAGGAAGATTGGAAGAAAGTGTTATGGACAGACGAATCCAAGTTTAAGGTGTTTGGATCACAGAAGAACATTTGTGAGACGCAGAACAACTGAAAAGATGCTGGAAGAGTGCGTGACGCCATCTGTCAAGCATGGTGGAGGTAATGTGATAGTCTGGGTTTGCTTTGGTGCTGGTAAAGTGGGAGATTTGTACAAGGTAAAGGGGAGCGCTTGATTGGAGCCAATTTCACCCTACAACAGGACAATGACCCAACGCACACCTCCAAATGATGCAAGAACTATTTAGGGAAGAAGCCGGCAGCTGGTATTCTATCTGTAATGGAGTGGCCAGCGCAGTCACCAGATCTCAATCTCATTGAGCTGTTGTGATTAAATAGTCAAACAACGCATTAATCTTATCACATCTTCCTCTTGACCTCTGGATGCTGGCTTGAAGTACAACAGTTGTGAGCTATATAAGTGGGATATGCCTCTAACAATATACATCCAAATACCCCAGAGACTCTTTACAAAACCATAGCCAGGAACACTCCAGGGGACAGCTGCCAAATCATGGCTCCATCACGAGGGACACCGATTTAACATTCTACTGCCCTCAGTACTGTAAGGCCAGAGTCTGAGTAAACGTCAATTGTCCCCAGCAGTCCGATTTAGCCAACATAAAGGATTGCGGTCGGTTATGACCGTGAATTCCTTGCTATAGAGGGGTATAGCTGCTATTTTTTACACGGTTCAGAATATGGCCAAGCATTCCTTTTTTATTGTGGTGTATGCCTTCTCCCAATCCAACAGCTTCCTGGAAACATAGGCTACTGGGTATTCCTGACCGTTGGCCCTCACTTGACGGAGTATGGCTCCCAATCCAGTATCCCATGCGTATGTTTGAAAATGAAACATCAGCAGAAGTTAGGACTAGGCTTTGGGCTAACTGAGTTATCAACTGGAGAAATGTGGACTCACATTCTGATGTCCAGATAAGATTCCGGGCATAACTCTTGATAGTAAGGTCAGTGAGGGGGCTTTGCTACTGTGCTGTAATTGGGGATAAACTTTCGATAATAGTTTGCTGTCCCTAGAAATGCATGGACCTGTTTTTGGTTGGCTGGGCGAAGCCACTGGGTAATCGTTTCTACTTCTGCAAGTTTGGGATAATGCACCCCCACTGCCCACCCGATGTCCCAGGTATAGTACTGATGGTAAGCTGGGCTTTGGCTACCCTCTGCAGAACCCTGGAAACATCCTGAAGATGCTCTTCCCAGTTGTCACTCAAGATAGCGATGTCATCCAGGTAGGCCTGGGCATACCACTGACATCCCTCTAATAACCACCATTCTTTATCCAAAATGGCATGCTGGTAAACTCATACAGGCCAAAAGCGATGATCAATGCAGATTTCTCTTGAGCCTCTGTGTGAGTGGGATCAGCCAGTATCCCTTGCTCAAATCGATGGTAGATATGAACCGAGATCTTCCTAATCTGTCTAGTAGTTCATCCACTATTTACACAGATACTAGTACTTTTGTCTGTCTTGGCCACCAACACTATACTGGCTTCCAATGGGCTATGGGAAGGAGCTATGACCCCAATATTCTACATGTCATCCATCTCCATCATTGCCAACAGTAGGCAGGTTGTCTGAGTAGAGTGGCTACCTGTGTTAACATGATGCTGGACCATGGGTGTTTGATCAGGCCGGCTGCTTCTGGGATGGACCGAGCCGCTTCTCCAATGGGGCATCCGTTACCCTCGCGTCTCTTTTTGATTCACCTCTAAAGGTACCGTCACACATAACAATCGTTGGTCGCTGGGGAAAGTCCAGCACTTTATTTTGTTGCTGGATCTCCCGCTGACATCGCTGAATCGGCGTGTGTGACGCTGATTCAGCGATGTCTTCACTGGTAACCAAGGTAAATATCGGGTTACTAAGCGCAGGGCCGCACTTAGTAACTCGATGTTTACCCTGGTTACTGTTGTAAATGTAAAAAAAAAAACACTACATACTTACATTCCCGGTGTCTGGTCATGTCCCCCGCCGTCAGCTTCCCGCACTGTTGTGAATTCTGTGGTCAAGCTCCCTCCTGTGGTCATGAGTGGTACTTTGGCTGGTTCTGTCTATGAGCTTCCTCTGGTGGATATGAGTGGGGCTGCGGCTTCTGAGTTTCCTTCCTCAGGTGACGAGGTGAAGTCGTTAGGTGCTGCTCTATTTAACTCCACCTAGTTCTTTGTTCCTGGCCTCCAGTCAATGTTCCAGTGTTGGTCTTGCTCTTTCCTGGATCGTTCTTGTGGCCTGTCTACCCTGCATAAGCTAAGTTTTGCTGGTGTTACTTTTGTTTGCTATTTTTTCTGTCCAGCTTGCTACATTGGTTTTTCTTGCTTGCTGGAAGCTCTGAGAAGCAGAGGAAGCACCTCCGTACCGTTAGTCGGTGCGGAGGGTCTTTTTGCGCCCTCTGCGTGGTTGTTTGTAGGTTTTTGTGCTGACCGCAAAGCTATCTTTCCTATCCTCGGTCTATTCAGTAAGTCGGGCCTCACTTTGCTAAAATCTATTTCATCTCTGTGTTTGTATTTTCATCTTTACTCACAGTCATTATATGTGGGGGGCTGCCTTTTCCTTTGGGGAATTTCTCTGAGGCAAGGTAGGCTTATTTTTCTATCTTCAGGGCTAGCTAGTTTCTTAGGCTGTGCCGAGGCGCCTAGGTCTGGTCAGGAGCGCTCCACGGCTACTTCTAGTGTGGTGTGATAGGATTAGGGATTGCGGTCATCAGAGTTCCCACGTCTCAGAGCTCGTCCTATGTTATTAGTAACTATCAGGTCATTTTCTGTGCTCTTAACCACCAGGTCCATTGTGGTTCTAAATCCCCAGTTCATAACAGTACTGGAGGCCCAAAGTACTAATGCTTCTCAATAGAGGGAAAAGAGAAGTTCTGAGACCTTTTTTTTTTTTCTCTGCACTGTGTTTTGTCTTTCTTTTCCCCTAGACATTTGGGTGGTTCAGGACACAGGTGTAGTGATGGACAGTAAAGGTCTGTCTTCTTGTGTGGATCATCTCACTGCAAGAGTACAAAATATTCAAGACTTTGTGGTTCAGAATTCTATGTTAGAACCTAGAATTCCTATTCCTGATTTGTTTTCTGGAGATAGAGCTAAGTTTCTGAGTTTCAAAAATAATTGTAAACTGTTTCTGGCTTTGAAACCCCGCTCCTCTGGTAACCCAGTTCAACAAGTGAAGATCATTATTTCTTTATTACGTGGTGAGCCTCAAGACTGGGCATTTTCCCTTGCGCCAGGAGATCCTGCATTATGTGATATTGATGCGTTTTTTTCTGGCGCTCGGATTGCTCTATGATGAACCTAATTCAGTGGATCAGGCAGAGAAAATCTTGCTGGCTCTGTGTCAGGGTCAGGATGAGGTAGAGATATATTGTCAGAAGTTTAGGAAGTGGTCTGTGCTCACTCAATGGAATGAATGTGCTCTGGCAGCAATTTTCAGAAAGGGTCTCTCTGAAGCCCTTAAGGATGTCATGGTGGGATTTCCTATGCCTGCTGGTCTGAATGAGTCTGTCTTTGGCCATTCAGATCGATCGACGCTTACGTGAGCGTAAAACTGTGCACCATTTGGCGGTATTATCTGAGCATAAACCTGAGCCTATGCAATGTGATGGGACTTTGACCAGAGATGAACGGCAAGAACACAGATGTAGGAATGGGCTGTGTTTTTACTGTGGTGATTCCACTCATGCTATCTCCGATTGTCCTAAGCGCACCAGGCGTTTCGCTAGGTCTGCCACCATTGGTACGGTACAGTCGAAATTTCTTTTGACCGTTACTTTGATCTGCTCTTTGTCATCCTATTCTGTCATGGCATTTGTGGATTCAGGCGCTGCCCTGAATTTGACGGACTTGGAGTTTGCCAGGCGCTGTGGGTTTTTCTTGGAGCCCTTGCAGTATCCTATTCCATTGAGAGGAATTGATGCTACGCCTTTGGCCAAGAATAAGCCTCAGTACTGGACCCAACTGACCATGTGCATGGCTCCTGGGCATCAGGAGGATATTCGCTTTTTGGTGTTGCATAATCTGCACGATGTGGTCGTGTTGGGGTTGCCATGGCTACAGGTCCATAACCCAGTATTGGATTGGAAATCTATGTCTGTGTCCAGCTGGGGTTGTCAGGGGGTACATGGTGATGTTCCATTTCTGTCTATTTCATCATCCACCCCTTCTGAGGTCCCAGAGTTCTTGTCGGATTACCGGTATGTATTTGATGAGCCCAAATCCAGTGCCCTACCTCCGCATAGGGATTGCGATTGTGCTATCGATTTGATTCCTGGTAGGAAATTTCCTAAAGGTCGACTGTTTAATTTGTCTGTGCCTGAGCACGCCGCTATGCGGAGTTATGTAAAGGAATCCTTGGAGAAGGGTCATATTCGCCCGTCGTCGTCACCATTGGGAGCGGGGTTCTTTTTTGTGGCCAAGAAGGATGGTTCGTTAAGACCTTGTATTGATTACCGCCTTCTTAATAAAATCACAGTCAAATTTCAGTACCCCTTGCCGCTGCTGTCTGATTTGTTTGCTCGGATTAAGGGGGCTAGTTGGTTCACCAAGATAGATCTTCGTGGTGCGTATAATCTTGTGCGTATTAAACAGGGCGATGAATGGAAAACAGCATTTAATACGCCCGAGGGCCATTTTGAGTACCTGGTTATGCCATTCGGGCTTTCCAATGCTCCATCAGTATTTCAGTCCTTTATGCATGACATCTTCCGAGAGTACCTGGATAGATTCATGATTGTATACTTGGATGATATTTTGGTCTTCTCGGATGATTGGGAGTCTCACGTGAAGCAGGTTAGAATGGTGTTCCAGTATAACCATGTATAAGTATATAAGGGGACAATACAAAAATCTCGCTGAGGATCTGTTTATACCAAGGAAGGTGACGGGCACAAGGGGGCATTCTTTGCGTCTGGAGGAGAGAAGGTTTTTCCACCAACATAGAAGAGGATTCTTTACTGTTAGGGCAGTGAGAATCTGGAATTACTTGCCTGAGGAGGTGGTGATGGCGAACTCAGTCGAGGGGTTCAAGAGAGGCCTGGATGTCTTCCTGAAGCAGAACAATATTGTATCATACAATTATTAGGTTCTGTAGAAGGACGTAGATCTGGGGATTTATTATGATGGAATATAGGCAGAACTGGATGGACAAATGTCTTTTTTCGGCCTTACTATGTATGTTACTATGTTACTATGTCCTGCGTGCGAATTCTTTGTTTGTGAAGGGGTCAAAGTGTCTCTTTGGTGTTCAGAAGGTTTCATTTTTGGGTTTCATTTTTTCCCCTTCTACTATCGAGATGGACCCTTTTAAAGTTCAGGCCATTTATGATTGGACTCAGCCGACATCTCTGAAGAGTCTGCAAAAGTTCCTGGGCTTTGCTAATTTTTATCGTCGCTTCATCAATAATTTTTCTAGTATTGCTAAACCGTTGACTGATTTAACCAAGAAGGGTGCTGATGTGGTCAATTGGTCTTCTGCTGCTGTGGAAGCTTTTCAGGAGTTGAAGCGTCGTTTTTCTTCTGCCCCTGTGTTGTGCCAGCCAGATGTTTCGCTCCCGTTCCAGGTCGAGGTTGATGCTTCTGAGATTGGAGCAGGGGCTGTTTTGTCGCAAAGAAGTTCTGATGGCTCGGTGATGAAACCATGTGCCTTCTTTTCCAGGAAGTTTTCGCCTGCTGAGCGTAATTATGATGTTGGCAATCGAGAGTTGCTGGCTATGAAGTGGGCATTCGAGGAGTGGCGTCATTGGCTTGAAGGAGCTAAGCATCGCGTGGTGGTCTTGACTGATCACAAGAATTTGACCTATCTCGAGTCTGCCAAACGGTTGAACCCTAGACAGGCTCATTGGTCGCTGTTTTTCTCCCGTTTTGACTTTGTGGTTTCGTACCTTCCGGGCTCTAAGAATGTGAAGGCGGATGCCCTGTCTAGGAGTTTTGTGCCCGACTCTCCGGGGTTGCCTGAGCCGGCGGGTATTCTCAAAGAGGGGGTAATTTTGTCTGCCATCTCCCCTGATTTGCGCCGGGTGCTGCAAAAATTTCAGGCTAATAGACCTGACCGTTGCCCAGCGGAGAAACTGTTTGTTCCTGATAAGTGGACGAGTAGAGTTATCTCTGAGGTTCATTGTTCGGTGTTGGCTGGTCATCCTGGAATCTTTGGTACCAGAGATTTGGTGGCTAGATCCTTTTGGTGGCCGTCTTTGTCACGGGATGTGCGTACTTTTGTGCAGTCCTGTGGGACTTGTGCTCGGGCTAAGCCCTGCTGTTCTCGTGCCAGTGGGTTGCTTTTGCCCTTGCCGGTCCCGAAGAGGCCCTGGACACATATCTCTATGGATTTTATTTCGGATCTCCCTGTCTCTCAAAAGATGTCCGTCATTTGGGTGGTTTGTGATCGCTTCTCTAAGATGGTCCATTTGGTACCCTTGCCCAAATGCCTTCCTCCTCTGATTTGGTGCCATTGTTTTTCCAGCATGTGGTTTGTTTACATGGCATTCCGGAGAACATCGTTTCTGACAGAGGTTCCCAGTTTGTTTTGAGGTTTTGGCGAGCCTTTTGTGTTAGGATGGGCATTGATTTGTCTTTTTCCTCGGCTTTCCATCCTCAGACAAATGGCCAAACTGAACGAACCAATCAGACCTTGGAAACATATCCGAGATGCTTTGTTTCTGCTGATCAGGATGATTGGGTGTCCTTTTTGCCTTTGGCTGAGTTCGCCCTTAATAATCGGGCCAGCTCGGCTACTTTGGTTTCGCCGTTTTTCTGCAATTCTGGTTTCCATCCTCGTTTCTCTTCAGGGCAGGTTGAGTCTTCGGACTGTCCTGGTGTGGATACTGTGGTGGATAGGTTGCAGCAGATTTGGACTCATGTAGTGGACAATTTGACATTGTCCCAGGAGAAGGCTCAACGTTTCGCTAACCGCAGGCGCTGTGTGGGTCCCCGACTTCGTGTTGGGGATTTGGTTTGGTTGTCGTCTCGTTATATTCCTATGAAAGTTTCCTCTCCTAAATTTAAGCCTCGTTTTCCTATCGCCACGACAGCACCCCTACGAGAGAGGGGATCCGCCCACCTTACGGACAGGAACCTACAGGATTTAAAGGGGCGGTCCCCCTCACCACTCCAGTTTGGGTTCCTGTCCGGACGGCGGGAGCCTGCAGGATCAGCAGTCTTACCCGGGCCTCCATGCCTCCGCGCGGTGTCTTTTAGGAACGGCGGAATCGGGGGCTCGGAAGCAGCGTCGGGGGTGTACTGCGTGCAGACCCCCCCTCGTCTGGCCATATGGAGCGCGTCCCAGGAGTCGGGCAGTGCCGTCCTGGTCCGCGTTTGAGCGTGGTGTGCAGCGTCCACACCGGCGCTGGTGAACCCGGAAGTAGTTGATACGCTTCCGGGGTAAGCCGGGGGAGGAGCGCTGCAGCGCTGTAAAAGAGCGACGCCTAGGATGGGAGGCGCGCAACCATGTCCTCAGTAGGGGACGCCGAGCACCCTCATGGAGAGGGAACGGAACAGCGCAGTAAGAGCGGTAGCGGCCGCTCAAGGAGAAGCAGCAGCAGCAGCGTGGTACGGGGGCAGCAGCGTGCGAGCGCCCCAGCGTCACATTTGGATCCTACTCCTCCAGAACCGGTATTCACAGGATCAGCCTTATGGTGAGTGTTAAATCAGACACCTGGTGCTGATATGGTCTGTTATTTGTGCTTTGTTTTGGGAAAAAAAGACCTCAAAATCTAAGCACAAGCAATGTGCTCTATGCATGACACCAATGCCTGACTGTTATACCAAAAGGCTGTGTCAGGCGTGCATATCTCAGACCTTAGAAGAGGAAGCTCCCCTTCGGTCATCAGACCTTAGAGCGGTCATCAGGGAGGAAATTAGCTATTCCCTTAGAGGCAGCCGCCAGGAAAGGTCGGGCAGGGACATATCGCCAGGATCTAGCCTGTCCCTACAAGAAGGGGAATGTTCCCGCTCCTCATCTCCATCCTCCTCAGATGAAGAGGGAAGGCCTTGTTTCTCGGTGGACAACATGGACATGTTATTTAAAGGGGTCCGAGCTACCATGGGTGTTGCAGAGAGCAAGGAACCAAGGTCCGCACAGGACATAATGTTTGCGGGCTTGTGCCAGAGGAGTCGTAAGGCGTTCCCGGTGGTGGATACGGTTAAGACTCTTATAAAAAGAGAATGGGATAAGCAGGATAAAGGTTTCCTTCCGTCATCAGCTAAAAGAAGGTATCCCTTTGAAGATAATGAACTGGCAGAGTGGATGAAAGTCCCGAAAGTGGATGCAGCGGTGGCTTCTACATCTAAAGCCGGTACCTTGCCGCTGGAGGACGTGGGCCTTCTGAAAGATCCATCAGACAGGAAGGCGGACATGTTTTTGAGGAAAGTATGGGAGTCAACTGCAGGGGCATTCAAACCTGCTATCTCTAGCACGTGTACGGCTAGATCCGTCATGGTGTGGATATCCCAACTGGAAGAACAGCTGAAGTCCAAGGTCCCCAGAGACAAGATGTTGAACTCACTTTCGCAAATACGTGAAGGGGTGGCGTATTTAGCGGACGCGTCAGTGGATTCTTTAAAATTGGCGGCAAGATCAGCAGGTCTCTCAAATGCTGCTCGCCGAGCCCTATGGCTTAAGACCTGGAAAGGGGATGCCCAGGCGAAAGCTAAACTGTGTACAACACCGTGTAGGGGTGAGTACCTGTTTGGCCTGGTATTGGATGATATCCTAGCTAAGGCTGAGGATAGGAAGAAAGGTTTTCCTAAAGCTTTCAATCCTACCTTTAGGAATACCTTCAGGAGACGCTTCCAATACCGAAGACCTTACCACAACCGAGACTGGGAACCATCAGACCCAAAAACGAAAGGTTCGGACTTTAACGCTTCATCATCTTCCTCAAGAAGAAGAAGAAACTATCGTTAATAGAGATCTTCCAGTAGGGGGCAGGTTAAAATACTTCCATGCTCAGTGGGCCAAAATAACTTCGAGCAATTGGGTCCTAGGTATAATCAATTCAGGGTTAAAATTAGAGTTCCGGGAAAGACCTTCTGAATTTTATATCTTGACTGCCCCTGATTCCTTAGACCAACAAAAGGCCCTTGAAAAAGAGGTCCAAATGCTAAGACGAAAGAAAGTCATAGTAGAGGTTCCAAAACATCAACAGGGGAAAGGGTTCTATTCCCCTTTATTTCTAATCTCCAAGCCAGATGGATCCTTTAGAACCATCATAAACTTACGGAGATTAAACAAACATCTAGAGTATCATGCCTTTAAGATGGAATCTATTAAAACGGCAACTAATCTTCTCTTTCCCAGATGTTATATGACAGTCCTGGATTTAAAAGATGCGTATTACCATCTGCCCATTCACCAGGATCATCAACAATTCCTCAGAATGGCGGTGCGCTTAAACGACCAGGTCAGACACTTTCAGTTTGCTGCAATGCCCTTTGGTCTATCTATCAAACAAATAGGGCAGCACACTGCAGCGCCAAAACATGCAAACTTGAAAACACGAAATTTTTTTAAACTGCATTACTGCACTAGAAATATGAAAAATGAGAGCTTTTAGCGCATAAAAATGGCCAATTTTATGTGTACCTCGTAGCCACGTTACGGCATCTCTCTTATACGAGGTCCTACTCTAAACCTACCTCTCTGAGAATAAACGTCTCCATCTGAATGGGTACATGTGAAACCTCTCCTTGGACTCAAATTCTCTCTATGTGGAGGGGTATTGGACCTACTATAATTAAAACACCTGAAGCTAGGAGGCAGGGAGTGCACGATCAGAAGGCTAGAGAATACATTTCAAAAACCTGATCTGCGCATCCAAACATAGACTGAGTGTGAACAGGTGCTGAACCCAGAGTCGCCAACTCGTATATAATCAAACAAATAGGGCAGCACACTGCAGCGCCAAAACATGCAAACTTGAAAACACGAATTTTTTTTAAACTGCATTACTGCACTAGAAATATGAAAAATGAGAGCTTTTAGCGCATAAAAATGGCCAATTTTATGTGTACCTCGTAGCCACGTTACGGCATCTCTCTTGAGTCCAAGGAGAGGTTTCACATGTACCCATTCAGATGGAGACGTTTATTCTCAGAGAGGTAGGTTTAGAGTAGGACCTCGTATAAGAGAGATGACGTAACGTGGCTACGAGGTACACATAAAATTGGCCATTTTTATGTGCTAAAAGCTCTCATTTTTCATATTTCTAGTGCAGTAATGCAGTTTAAAAAAATTTCGTGTTTTCAAGTTTGCATGTTTTGGCGCTGCAGTGTGCTGCCCTATTTGTTTGATTATATACGAGTTGGCGACTCTGGGTTCAGCACCTGTTCACACTCAGTCTATGTTTGGATGTGCAGATCAGGTTTTTTGAAATGTATTCTCTAGCCTTCTGATCGTGCACTCCCCGCCTCCTAGCTTCAGGTGTTTTAATTATAGTAGGTCCAATACCCCTCCACAGTGAGAGAGAATTTGAGTCCAAGGAGAGGTTTCACATGTACCCATTCAGATGGAGACGTTTATTCTCAGAGAGGTAGGTTTAGAGTAGGACCTCGTATAAGAGAGATGCCGTAACGTGGCTACGAGGTACACATAAAATTGGCCATTTTTATGCGCTAAAAGCTCTCATTTTTCATATTTCTAGTGCAGTAATGCAGTTTAAAAAAATTTCGTGTTTTCAAGTTTGCATGTTTTAGCGCTGCAGTGTGCTGCCCTATTTGTTTGATTATATACGAGTTGGCGACTCTAGGTTCAGCACCTGTTCACACTGTGTCTATGTTTGGATGTGCAGATCAGGTTTTTTGAAATGTATTCTTTGGTCTATCTATGGCACCGAGGGTGTTTACTAAAGTCATGGCAGAAGTAATGGCCTATGTCAGAGAACAGGATACGTTAATTATACCCTACTTGGATGACTTCCTGGTAGTAGGAAATTCCTTTGGCCAGTGTAGTACTCGCCTAAATCATGTCATATCTTCCTTACAGGACTTGGGTTGGATAGTCAATATGGAGAAGTCAAGACTCGACCCATCAACAACTCAGACTTTCCTAGGTATTCTGCTGGACTCGGAAGTGCAACAATGTTTCCTTCCGGAGGAGAAAAAGCAGAGAGTTGTGCACAAAGTCAGTACGGTAACAAGGAAGCCAGATCTGACTTTAAGAGACGCTATGTCCCTTCTGGGATCCCTAACGTCTTGTATACCAGCCGTCCAGTGGGCTCAATTCCACACTCGAGTGTTACAGGCCCAAGTCTTGGATACAGAGAGAAGTCTTCAAGGGCAATTAGGCGGAAGACTCAAGCTGTCCACCGCCACTCTACACAGTCTAAGATGGTGGTTAAACAGAAGACATTTAGGGAAAGGAGTACGCTGGAGTGTAATACCAGACAACACGGTCACAACCGATGCCAGTCCAATAGGTTGGGGAGCTCACATAGGAGATGTTTGGACTCAAGGGCAATGGTCTCTCTTAGAGGCTCAAGAGTCCTCAAATTGGAAAGAGCTCATGGCAGTAAAGAAGGCCTTACTCAGGCTGCTTCCATCTCTGCAGGATTCACATGTAAGAGTCCAGACAGACAACACAACAGTAGTGGCGTATCTCAACCATCAAGGGGGTACAAGGTCAAGATCCCTAATGAACACCGCCACAGACATACTCGAAATAGCCGAAGCTCACTTTCGCTCTCTATCAGCCGTTCACATTCGGGGAGAGCTCAACACAGAGGCAGATTACCTCAGCCGTCATTCTCTACGTCAGGGAGAATGGGTTCTAGATCGACGGGTGTTCAGACAGATAGTGGATCTGTGGGGATTGCCCGTTATTGATCTATTCGCAACGAGAGAGAACAGGCAGACCAGGAAGTTCGCTTCTCTTCGAGTGGCGGACAAGCCCTGTATAATAGACTCCCTTCAAATACACTGGAATTTCCCTCTGGCTTATGCGTTCCCTCCAATGTGTCTAATCCAGATAGTCCTCAGGAAGATCAGGGAGGACAGGGCGAGAGTGATCCTGATTGCCCCCTTTTGGCCCAGGAGGGCATGGTTCTCGTTACTCAGGGCAATGTCTGTGTCCGACCCATGGGTACTGCCGACCAGCCCGGAGCTTCTTTCTCAGGGTCCATTCAGTTACCCCAATGTGGAATCCCTGCATCTGACGGCGTGGAATTTGAGAGGGAGTTATTGAGGAGAAGAGGGTTTTCAGAGGCTCTCATATCTACCCTTTTAAATAGCCGGAAAGAAGTTACCACTAAAATCTATGCTAAAACTTGGAAAAAGTTCCTTGCCTTGTACCAAAATCCCTTTTCTGGCAAGGTCCCAATTCCGGCTATTCTGGAATTTTTACAGAAGGGCCGAGAATTGGGCTTGGCGGTAAATACCCTTAGAGTCCAAGTATCAGCTTTGGGAGCGTTATATAACAACGATGTGGCGGGAAATAGATGGGTTTCCCGATTTATCAGGGCCACTGAACGTAGTAACCCAGTATATATTCCTAGATTACCACCATGGGATCTAAATTTGGTCTTAGACGCCTTAACAGAACCCCCCTTTGAGCCATTAGACTCTGTCTCCATAAAAAATTTAACCTTAAAAACAGCCTTCCTAGTAGCCCTGACCTCGGCTAGGAGAGTGAGTGACTTACAAGCTTTGTCGATAGACCCTCCTTATTTAATGGTCTTTCAGGACAGGGTAGTGTTAAAACCTGATCCAGCATACCTACCAAAAGTAGCTTCTAAATTTCATAGAAGTCAGGAAATAATTTTACCATCTTTCTGTGACAATCCGAATTCAGCTGACGAGCAGAAATATCACATGTTAGATGTCAGAAGAACTCTATTAGAATACCTACACAAGACAGAACCATAGAGGCAGAGTAGGGTTCTGTTTGTTTCCTTCCAGAATCCAAGGAAAGGGGCGAGTGTAACTAAAGCGTCTATCGCCAGATGGATAAGAGATGCCATATATCTTGCTTATACTGCTAAAGGCCAGACACCACCAGATGGCATCAGGGCCCACTCCACTCGAGCCATGGCCTCATCCTGGGCGGAAAGAGCGGACGTCTCCATAGACGTAATATGTAAGGCGGCAACTTGGTCATCTCCTTCCACCTTTTATAGACACTATCGTCTTGACTTATCTTCAGAGGCCAATTTAGTTTTTGGCCGTACAGTACTTAGTGCTGTAGTCCCTCCCAGGTGATTGATCTTTGAAAATCTCTCGTAGGGGTGCTGTCGTGGCGATAGGAAAACCGGTTTTTACGTACCGGTAATAGGATTTTACGGAGCCACGACAGCACCCGCACATTCCCCCCCGTAGTTATTCACTGGTTCTGCACCCTTTGGGGAAAGTGTGCTTGTTAAAAATCACTCTTTAGAAGGTGATGGTATTTAGTAATGTTTAAGTATATATGTTATGTACTAACTCAATGGCGGTGTCCCTTATACTCTGAAACACAAACTGGAGTGGTGAGGGGGACCGCCCCTTTAAATCCTGTAGGTTCCTGTCCGGAAGGTGGGCGGATCCCCTCTCTCGTAGGGGTGCTGTCGTGGCTCCGTAAAATCCTATTACCGGTACGTAAAAACCGGTTTCATTGGTCCGTATAGGATTTCTGAGGTTCTTAATCCTGTGTCGTTTCGTTTGACCCTTCCAGCTTCTTTTTCCATCCATAATGTATTCCATAGGTCATTGTTGCGGAGATACGTGGCACCTGTGGTTCCATCCGTTGATCCTCCTGCTCCAGTTTTGGTTGAGGGGGAGTTGGAGTATGTGGTAGAGAAGATTTTGGATTCTCGTATTTCGAGACGGAAACTCCAGTACCTGGTTAAGTGGAAGGGTTATGGTCAGGAAGATAATTCCTGGGTCTTGGCCTTTGATGTTCATGCTGCCGATCTGGTTCGTGCCTTTCATTTGGCTCGTCCTGGTCGGCCTGGGGGCTCTGGTGAGGGTTCGGTGAACCCTCCTCAAGGGGGGGGGGGGGTACTGTTGTGAATTCTGTGGCCAAGCTCCCTCCTGTGGTCGTGAGTGGTACTTCGGCTGGTTCTGTCTATGAGCTTCCTTTGGTGGATGAGAGTGGTACTGCGGCTTCTGAGTTTCCTTCCTCAGGTGACGAGGTGAAGTCGTTAGGTGCTGCTCTATTTAACTCCACCTAGTTCTTTGCTCCTTGCCTCCAGTCAATGTTCCAGTATTGGTCTTGCTCTCTCCTGGATCGTTCTTGTGGCCTGTCTTCCCTGCATAAGCTAAGTTCTGCTTGTGTTTCTTGGTTTGCTATTTTTTCTGTCCAGCTTGCTATTTTGGTTTGTCTTGCTTGCTGGAAGCTCTGGGACGCAGAGGGAGCACCTCCGCACTGTTAGTCGGTGCGGAGGGTCTTTTTGCGCCCTCTGCGTGGTTGTTTGTAGGTTTTTGTGCTGACCGCAAAGCTATCTTTACTATCCTCGGTCTATTCAGTAAGTCGGGCCTCACTTTGCTAAAATCTATTTCATCTCTGTGTTTGTATTTTCATCTTTACTCACAGTCATTATATGTGGGGGGCTGCCTTTTCCTTTGGGGAATTTCTCTGAGGCAAGGTAGGCTTATTTTTCTATCTTCAGGGCTAGCTAGTTTCTTAGGCTGTGCCGAGGCGCCTAGGTCTGGTCAGGAGTGCTCCACGGCTACTTCTAGTGTGGTGTGATAGGATTAGGGATTGCGGTCAGCAGAGTTCCCACGTCTCAGAGCTCGTCCTATGTTATTAGTAACTATCAGGTCATTCCGTGTGCTCTTAATCACCAGGTCCATTGTGGTTCTAAATCACCAGTTCATAACAGGGAATATCGTGTCCCCTCTGCCCAGGGGCGCAGCCTGTGGGCTGATGTATTAGGGACATGCATCTCACATGGAACCTATTATACATACATATAACTGCACAACATAATCTGAGTGCTGAGTGGTTCCGTAACACTTACACTATACAGAATGTGCAGTCCTCATACCTTACACCAGGGGTCCCCAACTCCAGTCCTCAAGGCCCACCAACATGTCATGTTTTCAGGATTTCCTTTGCATTGCACAGGTGATGCAATTATTACCTGGGCAAGACTAAGGAAATCCTGAAAACATGACATGTTGGTGGGCCTTGAGGACTGGAGTTGGGGACCCCTGCCTTACACTATACAGTGAATGATCAGTCCCTGGTGCCTCCTCATTCTGGTTTCACATGACATCTTTCCAGTGATTCACTAATACCATTTACTTCGCTCTTGTCCACAGTGGGCCGGGTCTGTGCTGGGGAATGTGCTCTCATTCCAGGTGTGGGAGTCACGGCGAGAGTCCACACCTTCCCCAGGTATTTCATACCTGTCCCATTGAGTCATCGTCTGCAGTGACGGCAGTGAGCACTCGACCTCCGCCAGCACCTGAGCGCCCTGCAGGATGAGAGGACATGACTGAGGCACAGCAGCCACAGGTGAGGGGGCCGGGGACACGACACGCAGGAGAGCCGCCATGTCACACTCCGGGGACTGTGGCACTGCATGGAACGGGGGCCACGGTGAAGGAGCACAGAGGGGTCATGGTCTGTGTCAGTCCCCTTTTCAGTGGATTCCTGGAGGGGCCTGCGATCTGCTGGCACCTGGGTGGGCTGCGGACAGTCCAGTACATATAGTGCTGTCATGGGGCCGTCGTCCTAGTGTGCTGCGATATAACGGGATGAGGAGCAGCGCTCTGATCTAACACGTCTCTAATCTTAGGCTCGGCCAATGTCTGAGAATCAGAAGCTTCAAAATGGAGCAGATGAGGAAATCGAGATCTTTATCAGACCGGTGCAAGAGCCCACAAGTCCCGCAGACACTCGGCAGCACAGACAGGACCGATCCACACATCTGCCGTCCTGCAGTCTGCGAAGATTCGCCATAGTGAGCATCATCTGCGGGGTCTCCTGTGTGGGGATCCGAGCCTTAATCCTGGCTCTGCAGGTACATCCAGTAATAACGCGATGCAGAGCCCCCCGCACCCTGTCCTCCTGCGCAGAGCCCCCGCACCCTGTCCCGCTGTGCAGAGCCCCCGCACCCTGTCCTCCTGCGCAGAGCCCCCGCACCCTGTCCTCCTGCGCAGAGCCCCCGCACCCCGTCCTCCTGCGCAGAGCCCCCGCACCCCGTCCTCCTGCACAGAGCCCCCCACACCCTGTCCTCCTGCGCAGAGCCCCCGCACATTTTCCTCCTGCGCAGAGCCCCCACACCCTGTCCTCCTGCGCAGAGCGCCCCGCACCCTGTCATAGTAACATAGTTAGTGAGGCCGAAAAAAGACATTTGTCCATCCAGTTCAGCCTATATTCCATTATAATAAATACCCAGATCTACGTCCTTCTACAGAACCTAATAATTGTATGATACAATATTGTTCTGCTCCAGGAAGACATCCAGGCCTCTCTTGAACCCCTCGACTGAGTTCGCCATCACCACCTCCTCAGGCAAGCAATTCCAGATTCTCACTGCCCTAACAGTAAAGAATCCTCTTCTATGTTGGTGGAAAAACCTTCTCTCCTCCAGACGCAAAGAATGCCCCCTTGTGCCCGTCACCTTCCTTGGTATAAACAGATCCTCAGCGAGATATTTGTATTGTCCCCTTATATACTTATACATGGTTATTAGATCGCCCCTCAGTCGTCTTTTTTCTAGACTAAATAATCCTAATTTCGCTAATCTATCTGGGTATTGTAGTTCTCCCATCCCCTTTATTAATTTTGTTGCCCTCCTTTGTACTCTCTCTAGTTCCATTATATCCTTCCTGAGCACCGGTGCCCAAAACTGGACACAGTACTCCATGTGCGGTCTAACTAGGGATTTGTACAGAGGCAGTATAATGCTCTCATCATGTGTATCCAGACCTCTTTTAATGCACCCCATGATCCTGTTTGCCTTGGCAGCTGTCCTCCTGCGCAGAGCCCCCGCACCCTGTCCTCCTGCGCAGAGCCCCAGCATTTTCCTCCTGCGCAGAGCTCCCGCACCCTGTCCTCCTGCGCAGAGCCCCCGCACCCCGTTCTCCTGCGCAGAGCCCCCCGCACCCTGTCCTCCTGCGCAGAGCCCCCGCACCCCGTCCTCCTGCGCCGAGCCCCCGCACCCCGTCCTCCTGCGCAGAGCCCCCGCACCCCGTCCTCCTGCGCAGAGCCCCCGCACCCCGTCCTCCTGCGCAGAGCCCCCGCACCCCATCCTCCTGCGCAGAGCCCCCGCACCCCGTCCTCCTGCGCAGAGCCCCCCGCACCTTGTTCTCCTGCACAGAGCCCCCCGCACCCTGTCCTCCTGCGCAGAGCCCCCGCACATTTTCCTCCTGCGCAGAGCCCCCGCACCCTGTGCTCCTGCGCAGAGCCCCCCGCACCCTGTCCTCCTTCGCAGAGCCCCCCGCACCCTGTCCTCCTGCGCAGAGCCCCCGCACATTTTCCTCCTGCGCAGAGCCCCCGCACCCTGTCCTCCTGCGCAGAGCCCCCCGCACCCCGTCTTCCTGCGCAGAGCCCCCGCACCCTGTCCTCCTGCACAGAGCCCCTCGCACCCCGTCCTCCTGCGCAGAGCCCCCGCACCCCGTCCTCCTGCGCAGAGCCCCCCGCCCCCTGTTCTCCTGCACAGAGCCCCCCGCACCCTGTCCTCCTGCGCAGAGCCCCCGCACCCTGTCCTCCTGCGCAGAGCCCCCCGCACCTCGTCCTCCTGCGCAGAGCCCCCGCACCCTGTCCTCCTGCACAGAGCCCCTCGCACCCCGTCCTCCTGCGCAGAGCCCCAGCACCCCGTCCTCCTGCGCAGAGCCCCCCGCCCCCTGTTCTCCTGCACAGAGCCCCCCGCACCCTGTCCTCCTGCGCAGAGCCCCCGCACATTTTCCTCCTGCGCAGAGCCCCCGCACCCTGTGCTCCTGCGCAGAGCCCCCCGCACCCTGTCCTCCTTCGCAGAGCCCCCCGCACCGTCCTCCTGTCCATAGCCCCTGCACCCTGTGCTCCTGTGCAGAGCCCCCCCGCACCCTGACCTCCTGTGCAGTGCCCCCGCACCGTCCTCTTGTGCAGAGCTCCCACACCGTTCTCCTGTGCAGAGGCCCCGCACCCTGTCCTCCTGCGCAGAGCCCCCCACACCCTGTCCTCCTGCGCAGAGCCCCCGCACCCTGTCCTCCTGCGCAGAGCCCCCCGCACACTCTGTCCGTGCTCTCTGACCCTCTGATTTGTTGCTCACAGGCAGAGCAGGAATGTGACCATGAGATGAAGGGCGTCCTCTCCCGCCGCTCCCGGAGGTTCTCTGTCCTGAGTATCCTGCTGTTTTTCGGCTTCCTGTTGTCTCTGCCCTTCCTCCTGGTCCTCTTCTCCTACCTGATGACTCTGATCGAGTGACATCTGCAGCGAGGGCTGAGGACACCGCCATGACCAGAGAGGACCTCTGTGTATACACCCTGACCGGAGAGGGTCCTGAATATACACCCCGACCGGAGAGGGGCCCTGAATATACACCCTGACCGGAGAGGGGCCCTGAATATACACCCTGACCGGAGAGGGGCCCTGTATATACACCCTGACCGGAGAGGGGCCCTGTATATACACCATGACCGGAGAGGGGCCCTGTATATACACCCTGACCGGAGAGGGGCCCTGTATATACACCCTGACCGGAGAGGACCCCTGTATATACACCCTGACCAGAGAGGACCCCTGTATATACACCCTGACCATAGAGAGGCCCTGTATATACACCCTGACCAGAGAGGACCCCTGTGTATACACCCTGACTAGAGAGGACCCCTGTATATATACCCTGACCAGAGATGGGCCCTATATATACACCCTAACCGAAGAGCACCACTGTGTATACACCCTGACTAGAGAGGACCCCTGTATATACACCCTGACCGGATAGGCTTCTCCCCTCTGTCAATCCCTTCACTGGCTTCCCATTGCCCAGAGACTCCAGTACAAAACCCTAACCATGACATACAAAGCCATCCACAACCTGTCTCCTCCATACATCTGTGACCTCGTCTCCCGGTACTTACCTACACGCAACCTCTGATCCTCACAAGATCTCCTACTCTACTCCCCTCTTATCTCCTCTTCCCACAATCGTATACAAGATTTCTCTCGTGCTTCCCCCCTACTCTGGAACCCTCTACCACAACACATCAGACTCTCGCCTACCATCGAAACCTTCAAAAAGAACCTGAAGACCGACCTCTTCCGACAAGCCTACAACCTGCAGTAACCACCGATCGACCAAACCGCTGCAGGACCAGCTCTATCCTCACCTACTGTATCCTCACCCATCCCTTGTAGATTGTGAGCCCTCGCGGGCAGGGTCCTCATTCCTCCTGTACCAGTTATGACTTGTATTGTTTAAGATTATTGTGCTTGTTTTTATTATGTATACCCCTCCTCACATGTAAAGCGCCATGGAATAAATGGCGCTATAACAATAAATAATAATAGTAATGTCATGAGAGATTAGTTCTAGAAGGTACATGGCACAGAGACACATGCTGCAGGCCATTCCGACCCCCCTCTTCTCTCTCTGCCTGCTTGTATGTGTGTAACGCAAAACCCCCACTAGAATCACTGAAGTTTTATGGTTCTACCCTGCAAATACCAGACTGTGAAAACTACTCTTCCCTCCTCCCATCTAGTTCTAGTTGGAACTGGTGTGAAAGCCCTGAGCTTCTTTGTTCTATTAAAGTTATATATCGTGGAACCGATTTAGGCTAGACAGATAAGAATGATATATTCCGGATGTCCATTGGTAGACCTATCACCCACTGAAAGCGCGAGCAGCTGAAAGCAACAAGTGCAAAATGCGGATTTCTCAGTAAGCGGTTCAGGTAATTGCTCCGTATTTACACTTAAAAGAACGCCCCTGATGTGGGGAACATCTTGAGCATTGTGTCTTTTACTTATGCGAGGTTCACACAGCGAGATATGAGTAAAAAAATGATTTTCACATTCTGAGAAAAGAGTGCATGTCATAACTCAGCCCACTTAGTGATGTCACGATGAGAGGGCATATCTTACACTGCTGAGTTGTGAGTGAGTCTTGGCCCAGAAAGCGAGCTAACAACAGCTCACCAAAGCTGTTCTAATGCACCTGGATGTATCTCCTGAGCACACGGCCGCCATGATAATATGAAATGATCTGAAAGACCTATAAGTGTTCTCTTTTCAATGTTAATCCTATTTTATTTGTAATCTGTAAAGTACACATGGTTATGTCTTCTTTGTAATATCTTTTTATACCTTGTAAACACTGCCTACCTGTTTTTGGAGTAAAATATATAATTTAGTAGCTTGTCTCTCCCTGCTTTATAAACAAACTGTCGCTTCCTCTGAAGTGAATTACGCTACTGATTTGGATTGGCTCCGGCCCCGTTAACCCTTGTGGAATCGGTGTTGGTGGCAGCATACTTTGTTCTGTGCAATTGGGAATCTTTGTAGCGAAGGCGGCATTGATAATTATTGTTTCCGCCTATGTGGGAGTAGATATATCACCCTCGCTGCAGTGTGCCCAATAGCCAGTACATAGCAGGCAGCCTTTCTGGCAACTAATTACCCTAGGTGCAGTACCTCATCTAACCTGAGGGTAAGGGGGCTCCAGAGATCTGCAGGTTCCAAACCGGAACTGGGAAGTGGGATATAGATAAATCCCCTTCAGAAGGAACCAGGGACAACCAAACAACCCCGGTTCGTGCCAAATTGGTGTGAGTAGTGGGGACAATAAAGATATCCTCCCCAAGATCCCTGACATATTGTTGGCAGCACGCACGGTCTGAACAGTGACACACCCTGACTGGAGAGGACCCGTGTGTACACACCCTGACTAGAGAGGGGCCCTGTAAATACACCCTGACCGGAGAGCACCCCTGTGTATACGTGACCGGAGAGGTCTCCTGTATATTCATTCTGACCGGAGAGCACCCCTGTATAGACACCCTGACCGGAGAAGACGCCTGTATATACCACCTATAAACATAAGGATGAATGACCTCGGTGAGATCAAAACATCCAACACCGCGGAGACACCATCACGTGTTTCTCAACGCAGTGATTCCAGAACACTGCCCCCATCCCTTATGGGAAATATGCAAATGCATGTAGAAAAGCCGCGGAGACACCATCACGTGTTTCTCAGCGCAAGCAATAAATAGCCAGGTCTTTCACCGGGAAGAAACAACTACGGGAAGGGCAGCATCCAAAAAGGAAAACCACCTATGCCAAAACATGGTATCCATCCACAGACAGCTGTTTCGGGGTATTTGCCCCTCATCAGTGTGGAGTAGAAAACTGGCTATTAGGAGCAGTGCCTAGTAAAAGGACTATAAACATAAGGACGAATGACCTCGGGGAGATCAAAACATCCAACACCGCGGAGACACCATCACGTGTTTCTCAACGCAGTGATCCAGAACACTGCCCCCATCCCTTATGGGAAATATGCAAATGCATGTAGAAAAGCCGCGGAGACACCATCACGTGTTTCTCAACGCAAGCAATTAATAGCCAGAGAAACACTTGATGGTGTCTCCACGGTGTTGGATGTTTTGATCTCCCCGAGGTCATTCGTCCTTATGTTTATAGTCCTTTCACTAGGCACTGCTCCTAATAGCCAGTTTCCTACTCCACACTGATGAGGGGCAAATACCCCGAAACAGCTGTCTGTGGATGGACACCATGTTTTGGCATAGGTGGTTTTCCTTTTTGGATGCTGCCCTTCCCGTGGTTGTTCCTTCCCGATGAAAGACCTGGCTATTTATTGCTATATATATATATATATATATATATATATATATATATATATATATGTATATATATATGTATATATATATATATATATATATATACATATATATATATATATACACACACACACACACACACACACACTGACCGGAGAGCCCCCTGTGTATATATATATATATATATATATATATATATATATATATATATATATACACACACTAGCTGAAGAGCCCGGCATTGCCTGGGCATAGTAAATATCTGTGGTTAGTTATAGCACCTCACTTCTCTTATTTTCCCATCACGCTCTTATTTTCTCCCTACACCTCTTATTTTCCCCCTCACTCCTCTTATTTTCTCCCTTACACCTCTTATTTTTCCCCTCACTCCTCTTATTTTCCCCCTCACTCCTCTTATTTTCCCCCTCACTCCTCTCATTCCCCCCTAATACTTGTCATTTCGACCTCAACATCTGTCATTTTCCGATCACTCCACTTTTTTCCCTCACTCCTCTCATTTTGCACTCACACCTTGTCCTTTTCACCTCACACCTCTCATTTTCCCCTCAGTATATACATGTTTGTCATCTCCCTTATATATAGTATACACCTGTATGTCATCTCCTGTATATAGTATATACCTGTATGTTATCTCCCCTGTAAATAGTATACCTGCTGTATGTCATCTCCTCCTGTATATTGTATATACCTATGTGTCATCTCCTCCTGTATATAGTATATACCTGTATGTCATCTCTTCTGTATATACTATATACCTGTATGTCATCTCCTCCTATATATAGTATATACAGTTACTCTATATGAAAAAGTTTGGGCACCCCTATTAATCTTAAGCTTAATGTTTTATAAAAATTTATTTATTTTTTTTTTGCAACAGCTATTTCAGTTTCATATATCTAATAACTGTTGGACACAGTAATGTTTCCGCCTTGAAATGAGGTTTATTGTACTAACAGAAAATGTGCTATCTGCATTCAAACAAAATTTGACAGGTGCATAAGTATGGGCACCCCACCAGAAAAGTGGCATTAATATTTAGTAGATCCTCCTTTTGCAAAAATAACAGCCTCTAGTCACTTCCTGTAGCTTTTAATGAGTTCCTGGATCCTGGATGAAAGTATTTTTGACCATTCCTCTTTACAAAACAATTCCAGTTCAGTTAAGTTTGATGGTCGCCGAGCATGGACAGCCCTCTTCAAATGATCCCACAGATGTTCAATGATATTCAGGTCTGGGGACTGGGATGGCCATTCCAGAACAGTGTAATTGTTCCTCTGCATGAATGCCTGAGTAGATTTGGAGCGGTGTTTTGGATCATTGTCTTGCTGAAAGATCCATCCCCTGCATAACTTCAACTTTGTCACTGATTCATGAACATTATTGTCAAGAATCTGCTGATACTGAGGGGAATCCATGCGTCCCTCAACTTTAACAAGATTCCCGGAGCCGGCATTGGCCACACAGCCCCAAAGCATGATGGAACCTCCACCAAATTTTACTGTGGGTAGCAAGTGTTTTTCTTGGAATGCTGTGTTTTTTGGCTGCCATGCATAACACCTTTTTGTATGACCAAACAACTCAATCTTGGTTTCATCAGTCCACAGGACCTTCTTCCAAAAAGAAATTGGCTTCTCCAAATGTGCTTTTGCATACCTCAGCCGACTGTTTGTGGCGTGCTTGCAGAAACAGCTTCTTTCGCATCCCTCTCCCATACAGCTTCTCCTTGTGCAAAGTGCGCTGTATAGTTGACCGATGCACAGTGACACCATCTGCAGCAAGTTGATGCTGCCGCTCTCTGGAGGTGGTCTGAGGATTGTCCTTGACTGATCTCACCATTCTTCTCTGCCTTTCTGATGTTTTTCTTGGCCTGCCACTTCTGGCCTTAACAAGAACTGTACCTGTGTTCTTCCATTTCCTTACTATGTTCCTCACAGTGGAAATTGACAGGTTAAATCTCTGAGACAGCTTTTTGTATCCTTCCCCTGAACAACTATGTTGAATAATCTTTGTTTTCAGATCATTAGACAGTTGTTTCGAGGAGCCCATGATGCCACACTTCAGAGGAGATTCAAACAGGAGAACAACTTGCAAGTGGCCACTTTAAGTAGCTTTTCTCATGACTGCATACACCTGGCTATGAAGTTCAAAGCTCAATGAGGTTAGAAAACCAAAAAAGTGCTTTAGTAAGTCAGTAAAAAGTAGGTAGGAGTATTTAAAACAAGAAAATGATAAGGGTGCCCATACTTATGCACCTGTCAAATTTTGTTTGAATGCAGATTGCACATTTTCTGTTAGTACAATAAAGCTCATTTCAAGGCGGAAACATTACTGTGTCCAACAGTTATTAGATATATGAAACTGAAATAGCTGTTGCAAAAAAAATTTTTTTTATAAAACATTAAGCTTAAGATTAATAGGGGTGCCCAAACTTTTTCATATAACTGTACCTGTATGTCATCTCCTGTATATATATATACTGTACCTGTATGTCATCTCCCCTGTATATAGTATATATCTGCTGTACAATATGTCATCTCCTCCTCTATATATCTATGTGTCATCTCCTCTTTTATATAGTATATACCTGTATGTTATCTCCTCCTGTATATAGTATATACGTGTGTCATCTCCTCCTGCATATAGTATATACCTGTAAGTCATCTCCTCCTGTATATAGTATATACCTGTGTCATCTGCTCCTGTATATAGTATATACCTGTGTGTCCTCTCCTCCTGTATATAGTATGTACCTGTATGTCATCTCCTCCTGTATATAGTATATACCTGTGTGTCATCTCCTCCTGTATATAGTATATACCTGTGTGTCATCTCCTCCTGTATATAGTATGTACCTTGTTACGTGTTACGGAACCACTCAGCACCCAGAATATGTTGCGCAGTTATATGTATATATAATAGGTTCCATGTGAGATGCATGTCCCTAATGCATCAGCCCACAGGCTGCGCCCCTGGGCAGAGGGGACACGATATTCTCCTTTTGTCCGCCCCCCACCTTTCTAATTCCCACAGTAAATATCGGCAGGCTCCGGCCACCTGCGGCTATTGTAATGTATGTCTGGCCTGCCGCTTTTCTATTGGCCTGCCCTCTGTATCTGTGTGATATATACTGCGTCCTGTGAGTAAAGTGTTGTCAGACTGGAAATACGTGGAGAAGCAGTGATCTTTTATATGCGCCCATGTAACCAAGCAATTCCAGCCAGCGTCCTTCATTCAAACTCCAGCCAAAGCAGAGTGGACCTCCTGAAACACGGGGTGGTACTGAAAGAGGTACCCTAGCTTGGTAGACCCCGTTACACTGGTGGCAGACAGCGGGATGTGATACCCCTTCTACAGGAGGAAAGGAATGAATGGAAAACAACTACCAGAAGTTAAAGAGGACTACATTAAAAGATCTGGTGGAAGCTCGAGGGTTGATCGCCAGCAACAAAACAAAAGCGGATTTGATAGCAGCCATCATGGAACACGACAGTGCAGCGCCCCCCAATGTGAACGTGGAGGAGACTGAATTCCAGAGGGAGGTAAAGAACAGACTGGCGTTCTATGGCCCAAACCCTACAGTAGAGATCATACAAGAGGTGATGGCTGATGTGCGTACTGATCTGAAGGAAAAGATGGCCGAGCGGACCAGGATAGAGCTGGCCAAGATGGAGATGGCAGAACGGACCAAAGTGGAGCTGGCCAAGATGGAGATGGCAGAGCGGAAAGAGAGAGTCAGCGAGCAGGGGGAGCTCTGGCCTCCGCCCAGGTACCTTCAACAGTAAGCCACAAAAAGATCCAGTATAATGCCTTCCGACAGTTGGGGGAGGCAGAGGAAGACATTGATGGCTTTCTGCAGGATTTTGAGCGGCAGTGTGCCCTTCATCAAGTGAAGCCGGAGGAACGGGTTCAGATTCTGGCCAGCAAGCTGACAGGCCGGGCAGAGACTGTATGGACTGTATGGACTATGAGCGGATCAAAGAAGTGATCTTGGCCCGGTATGCGCTGACACCAGAGGCATACCGCCAAAAGTTCCGCGGACTTATAAAACACGTAACTGATACCCACGCTGAATGGGCCTGTAAGTTACGGCGGTCACTGCTACAGTGGGTACAAGGGAGCCAAGCAACCACTAAGGAGGACGTCCTCCAGCTCGTCTTGTTAGAACGATTCTTTAATGGACTAAACCCCGAGACACAGGAATAGCTTCGGGACAGGCGGCCAATGACTCTTGAGGAAGCCGCTCGTCTGGCCGATGAACATCATGATGCCAGGAGGCCTCAGTTGTCCGGATCCAAGATAGTCACTAGGGGTCTGCCCATGGACCTGGAGGGCCCCAAACCACCGAAGATTGTAGGGAGACCAGCTAGACACCCGGCCTCCCAACTGCAAAGACAATGTCCCAACCGGACTCAGCATGCCCAGTGGCCAAAGGCGGGAACAGCTACCTTCAGCCGGGCTGCTGTACACTGCTACCAAGGCGAAGCTAACCCGACATTGGGGGCTACGACTAACCAAGGGGTGGAAGAGATGGAGGAAGTGCTGCATGAAGTAGACCCCGTGCAGGCAGCCCGGGCAGATAATCGACAACAGCATCGACAAGTCATGTGGGTTAATGGGAAACGTATGCAGGGATTAAGAGATTCCGGGGCAACTTTGACCCTTGTGAAGCCTCATCTCGTCCGGGACCAAGAGAAGACGGACCAGACAGTGGCAGTCCGTGTAGCAGGGGGAGCCATACATCGACTGCCCACTGCCAGGATTCACCTGAACTGGGGAGTCGGGGATGGCCTTGTTGAGGTCGGCTTGATGGAGGATTTGCCTACAGACGTTTTGCTGGGAAATGACTTGGGGCCCATGTTGTCGGCCTTCTCGGTTGCCCCTCTGGCTGAGACATATCCTGTGACCACCCGAAGACAAGCTTGAGCTGCGGAGGTGGAATCACACTCAGAGGAGGCCCAGGTAAGACATCCCAGCCCTACACATATTCCCATAGCCAGACACATTTCTTGGGCCACCCCAGATAAATTTAAGAGGGAGTTACTTGAGGATCCTTCATTGGAGGGATATCGTGGGAAGGCACAGGAGCGGAGAGGGGTACTGGAAGGGGAACAGTTTATATGGAAGCAGGGACTCCTCTACCGGATCACAGAGCAGCACCACACAGGGACGAGTGTTATGTAGGCAATCCAGTGACACAGTGTACCAGCGATCAGAGCACATACAGTGATCTGACAATAACCCAAAAAACAATAGAACGAGCTCTGAGACGTGGAATCTCTGTAGACTGCAAACCTGAACCTATCCTAAACACAACTAAAGGTGGCTGTGGATTGCGCCTGACGCTACCTATGCAACTCGGCACAGCCTGAGAAACTGACTAGCCTGAAGATAGAAAAATAAGCCTGGCTTGCCTCAGAGAAATACCCCAAAGGAAAAGGCAGCCCCCCACATATAATGACTGTGAGTAAGATGAAAAGACAAAACGTAGGGATGAAATAGATTCAGCAAAGTGAGGCCCGATATTCTAGATAGAGCGAGGATAGTAAAGAGAACTTTGCAGTCTACAAAAAACCCTAAAGCAAAAACCACGCAAAGGGGGCAAAAAGACCCACCGTGCCGAACTAACGGCACGGCGGTACACCCTTTGCGTCTCAGAGCTTCCAGCAAAACCAAACGACAAGCTGGACAGAAAAAATAGCAACAAAAAGCAAAGAAGCACTTATCTAAGCAGAGCAGCAGGCCACAGGAAAGATCCAGGAGCTCAGATCCAATACTGGAACATTGACAAGGAGCAAGGAAAACAGAATCAGGTGGAGTTAAATAACGAAGCAGCTAACGAGCTCTGCAGAACACCTGAGGGAGGAAGCTCAGAAGCTGCAGTACCACTTGTGACCACAGGAGTGAATTCAGCCACAGAATTCACAACAGTACCCCCCCCTTGAGGAGGGGTCACCGAACCCTCACCAGAACCCCCAGGCCGACCAGGATGCGCCACATGAAAGGCACGAACAAGATCGGGGGCATGGACATCAGAGGCAAAAACCCAGGAATTATCTTCCTGAGCATAACCCTTCCACTTAACCAGGTACTGGAGTTTCCGTCTAGAAATACGAGAATCCAAAATCTTCTCCACAATATACTCCAATTCCCCCTCCACCAACACCGGGGCAGGAGGTTCAACAGATGGAACTATAGGTACCACATATCTCAGCAACAACGACCTATGGAAGACATTATGTATGGAAAAAGAGTCCGGGAGAGTCAGACGAAAAGACACAGGATTAAGAACCTCAGAAATCCTATACGGACCAATAAAACGAGGCTTAAATTTAGGAGAGGAAACCTTCATAGGAATATGACGAGAAGACAACCAATCAAGATCCCCAACACGAAGTCGAGGGCCCACATGGCGTCTGCGATTAGCGAAAAGTTGAGCCTTCTCCTGGGACAAGGTCAAATTGTCCACTACCTGAGTCCAAATCTGCTGCAACCTGTCCACCACAGTATCCACACCAGGACAGTCCGAAGACTCAACCTGTCCTGAAGAGAAACGAGGATGGAACCCAGAATTGCAAAAAAATGGAGAAACCAAGGTAGCCGAGCTGGCCCAATTATTAAGGGCGAACTCAGCCAACGGTAAAAAGGACACCCAATCATCCTGGTCTGCAGAAACAAAACATCTCAGATATGTTTCCAAGGTCTGATTGGTTCGTTCGGTCTGGCCATTAGTCTGAGGATGGAAAGCCGAGGAAAAAGATAGGTCAATGCCCATCCTACCACAAAAGGCTCGCCAAAACCTTGAAACAAACTGGGAACCTCTGTCAGAAACAAAATTCTCAGGAATGCCATGCAAACGAACCACATGCTGGAAGAACAAAGGCACCAGATCAGAGGAGGAGGGCAATTTAACTAAGGGCACCAGATGGACCATTTTAGAAAAGCGATCACAGACCACCCAAATGACTGACATCTTTTGAGAAACGGGAAGGTCAGAAATAAAATCCATCGAGATATGTGTCCAAGGTCTCTTAGGGACCGGCAAGGGCAAGAGCAACCCACTGGCACGAGAACAGCAGGGCTTAGCCCTAGCACAAATCCCACAGGACTGCACAAAAGTACGCACATCCCGTGACAGAGATGGCCACCAGAAGGATCCAGCCACCAACTCTCTGGTACCAAAGATTCCAGGATGACCAGCCAACACCGAACAATGAAGTTCAGAGATAACTTTATTCGTCCACCTATCAGGGACGAACAGTTTCTCCGCTGGACAACGATCAGGTTTATTAGCCTGAAATCTTTGCAGCACCCTCCGCAAATCAGGGGAGATAGCAGACACAATGACACCTTCCTTGAGAATACCCGCCGGCTCAGATACCCCCGGGGAGTCGGGCACAAAACTCCTAGACAGAGCATCCGCCTTAACATTTTTAGAGCCCGGAAGGTACGAAATCACAAAGTCGAAACGGGCAAAAAATAACGGCCAACGGGCCTGTCTAGGATTCAAGCGCTTGGCAGACTCGAGATAAGTCAAGTTCTTATGATTAGTCAATACCACCACGCGATGCTCAGCTCCTTCAAGCCAATGACGCCACTCCTCGAATGCCCACTTCATGGCCAGCAACTCTCGGTTGCCCACATCATAATTACGCTCAGCGGGCGAAAACTTCCTGGAAAAGAAAGCACATGGTTTCATCACTGAGCAACCAGAATCTCTCTGTGACAAGACCGCCCCTGCTCCAATCTCAGAAGCATCAACCTCGACCTGGAACGGAAGAGAAACATCTGGCTGACACAACACAGGGGCCGAACAAAAACGACGCTTCAACTCCTGAAAAGCTTCCACAGCAGCAGAAGACCAATTAACCAAATCAGCACCCTTCTTGGTCAAATCGGTCAATGGTTTGGCAATGCTAGAAAAATTACAGATGAAGCGACGATAAAAATTAGCAAAGCCCAGGAATTTCTGCAGACTTTTCAGAGATGTCGGCTGAGTCCAATCCTGGATGGCTTGGACCTTAACCGGATCCATCTCGATAGTAGAAGGGGAAAAGATGAACCCCAAAAATGAAACCTTCTGCACACCAAAGAGACACTTTGATCCCTTCACAAACAAAGAATTAGCACGCAGGACCTGAAAAACCATTCTGACCTGCTTCACATGAGACTCCCAATCATCCAAGAAGATCAAAATGTCATCCAAGTAAACAATCAGGAATTTATCCAGATACTCACGGAAGATGTCATGCATAAAAGACTGAAACACAGATGGAGCATTGGCAAGTCCGAACGGCATCACTAGATACTCAAAATGACCCTCGGGCGTATTGAATGCAGTTTTCCATTCATCTCCTTGCCTGATTCTCACCAGATTATACGCACCACGAAGATCTATCTTAGTGAACCAACTAGCCCCCTTAATCCAAGCAAACAAGTCAGATAACAATGGCAAGGGGTACTGAAATTTAACAGTGATCTTCTTAAGAAGGCGGTAATCCTTCTTGGCTACGAAAAAGAACCCTGCTCCCAGTGGTGATGACGATGGGCGAATATGCCCCTTCTCCAGGGATTCCTTCACATAACTGCGCAAAGCGGCGTGTTCAGGCACGGATAAATTAAATAATCGACCATTAGGGAATTTACTACCAGGAATCAAATTGATAGCACAATCACAATCCCTATGCGGAGGTAGGGCATCGGACTTGGACTCTTCAAATACATCCTGATAATCAGACAAGAACTCTGGGACCTCAGAAGGGGTGGATGATGAAATCGACAAAAATGGAACATCACCATGTACCCCCTGACAACCCCAGCTGGTTACCGACATGGACTTCCAATCCAATACTGGATTATGGGTTTGCAGCCATGGCAACCCCAACACGACCACATCATGCAGATTATGTAGCACCAGAAAGCGAATAACCTCCTGATGTGCAGGAGCCATGCACATGGTCAGCTGGGTCCAGTATTGAGGTTTATTCTTGGCCAAAGGTGTAGCATCAATTCCTCTCAATGGAATAGGACACCGCAAAGGCTCCAAGAAAAACCCACAACGTTTAGCATAATCCAAATCCATCAGATTCAGGGCAGTGCCTGAATCCACAAACGCCATGACAGAATACGATGACAAAGAGCATATCAAGGTAACGGACAGAAGAAATTTTGACTGTACCGTACCAATGACGGCAGACCTAGCGAACCGCTTAGTGCGCTTAGGACAATCAGAAATAGCATGAGTGGAATCACCACAGTAGAAACACAGACCATTCAGACGTCTGTATTCCTGCCGTTCAACTCTAGTCATAGTCCTATCGCACTGCATAGGCTCAGGTTTAATCTCAGGCAATACCGCCAAATGATGCACAGATTTACGCTCGCGCAAGCGTCGACCGATCTGAATGGCCAAAGACATAGACTCATTCAAACCAGCAGGCAAAGGAAATCCCACCATGACATCCTTAAGAGCCTCAGAGAGACCCTTTCTGAACAAAGCTGCCAGCGCAGATTCATTCCACTGAGTGAGTACTGACCACTTCCTAAATTTCTGACAATATACTTCTATATCATCCTGACCCTGGCATAAAGCCAGCAAATTTTTCTCAGCCTGATCCACTGAATTAGGCTCATCGTACAGTAATCCGAGCGCCAGGAAAAACGCATCGACATTACTCAATGCAGGGTCTCCTGGCGCAAGAGAAAATGCCCAGTCCTGAGGGTCGCTGCGCAAAAAAGAAATAATAATCAAAACCTGTTGAACAGGATTACCAGAAGAATGAGGTTTCAAGGCCAGAAATAGCTTACAATTATTTTTGAAACTAAGAAACTTAGTTCTATCACCAAAAAAACAAATCAGGAATAGGAATTCTTGGTTCTAACATAGATTTCTGATCAATAGTATCTTGAATCCTTTGTACATTTGTAACGAGATTATCCATTGAAGAGCACAGACCCTGAATATCCATGTCCACACCTGTGTCCTGAAACACCCAAATGTCTAGGGGAAAAAAAAAGACTGAACACAGAGCTGAGAAAAAAAAAATGATGTCAGAACTTCTTTTTTCCCTCTATTGAGAATCATTAGTAGGGCTCCTTGTACTGTTATGTAGGCAATCCAGTGACACTGTGTACCAGCGATCAGAGCACATACAGTGATCTGACAATAACCCAAAAAATAATAGAACGAGCTCTGAGATGTGAAATCTCTGTAGACCGCAATACCTGAACCTATCCTAAACACAACTAAAGGCAGCTGTGGATTGCGCCTGACGCTACCTATGCAACTCGGCACAGCCTGAGAAACTGACTAGCCTGAAGATAGAAAAACAAGCCTGGCTTGCCTCAGAGAAATACCCCAAAGGAAAAGGCAGCCCCCCACATATAATGACTGTGAGTAAGATGAAAAGACAAAACGTAGGGATGAAATAGATTCAGCAAAGTGAGGCCCGATATTCTAGATAGAGCGAGGATAGTAAAGAGAACTTTGCAGTCTACAAAAAAACCCTAAAGCAAAAACCACGCAAAGGGGGCAAAAAGACCCACCGTGCCGAACTAACGGCACGGTGGTACACCCTTTGCGTCTCAGAGCTTCCAGCAAAACCAAACGACAAGCTGGACAGAAAAAATAGCAACAAAAAGCAAAGAAGCACTTATCTAAGCAGAGCAGCAGGCCACAGGAAAGATCCAGGAGCTCAGATCCAATACTGGAACATTGACAAGGAGCAAGGAAAACAGAATCAGTGGAGTTAAATAACGAAGCAGCTAACGAGCTCTGCAGAACACATGAGGGAGGAAGCTCAGAAGCTGCAGTACCACTTGTTACCACAGGAGTGAATTCAGCCACAGAATTCACAACAGACGAGCCCCACTATAAAACGATAGCTGGTAGTTCCAAAGAAGTATAGGCAGGAGTTACTGCGAATCTCTCATGACAGACCCTTGGCCGGGCACTTCAGCGTCAGTCGCACCAGTCATCGTCTGACACAAAACTTCTTTTGGCCGGGGGTAACCTATGATGTTCGTCAATACTGCCAGACCTGTGACAGTTGCCAGCGCATTGGCAAGAGGGGAGATGGATGCAAGGCCAAATTACGCCCCCTCCCCATTGTGGAGGAACCATTTAGCCGAGTAGCGGTCGATCTGATAGGGCCGTTAGCCAAACCCAGTCCGTCAGGGAAAAGGTATATATTGACAGTGGTAGATTATGCCACACGGTATCCAGAGGCGGTTGTGTTACCTAACATACTGGCAGGGACGTTTGGCGGCTGCCCTGCTCCAGGTTTTCTCACGGGTTGGATTTCCCCAGGAGATTATCTCAGACCAGGGTACCCAGTTTACAGCAGAGGTGACCAACCAACTGTGGAAGCTGTGCGGCGTAAAGTCCATTAGAAGTGCCCCGTACCACGCGCAAACCAATGGGTTGTGTGAACGCTTTAACGGGACGTTAAAACAACTCATTGGGACTTTTACCAGAACCTACAGGGACTGGGAGAAATTCTTGCCACACCTCCTGTTTGCCAATCGGGAGGTGTCCCAAGAATCCACGGGGTTCTCCCCGTTCGAGCTGGTATACGGGAGACGGGTAAGGGGACCCCTAGACTTAGTGCTAGAACACTGGGAAGGGGAGGGCATCATAGAAGGAGTACCTATTGTACCCTACGTGCTGGAATTCCGGGACCGCCTACAGGAGCTGACCCAGGCTGTACGTGGGAACATGCAGGCGACCCAGCGGCGCCAGCGCGTATGGTACGATCGGAGGGCCAGAGAGCGCACCTTGGGAATAGGGCAGAAGGTCCTGGTGTTAGAGCCCACTAGGCAGAGCAAGTCCCAAGCTGCATGGCAGGGGCCCTACCAGGTAGTGGGGAAAATAGCCGACACCACCTATAATGTCGCCCATTGTGACGACCCCAGGGTTATCCGCATGTTCCACGTGAATATGCTGAAGCCCTATCGGGAGCGCCCTGAAGAGGTAGTGGCCATCTGTGCACCTGAAGCAGAGGATTTAGCTGGACTTCCCTTGCCTGATGTCTTAGGGGAGAGGACTCAGTCTAAAACATGGGACCAGGTACTCTGGGGCGAAGACTTAGGTCCCCGGGAGAGACAGCAGGCGGAGGAGTTGTTGAGGCAGCGACAGAGGATGTTTTCGGGGAAACCTGGGTACACTCACCTGGCACAACACAAGGTTGAGACCCAGGACTAGACCCCTCTGCGACAACCCCCCTTCTGCGTTCCTGAGTCTGTACGAGAAGGGATGCAACAAGAGATACAAGAGATGTTGCGTTTAGGGGTCATTGAAGAGTCAGATAGTCCCTGGGCATCCCCCGTAGTGTTAGTGCCCAAGAAGGATGGGACTACACGGTTTTGTGTAGACTATCGTAAGCTCAATGAGAAAACAGTGACGGATGCGTATCCCATGCCGCGTGTGGATGACTTTATAGACCGGCTGGCAGGGGCAAAGTATTTGACCACCATCGATCTATGCAAAGGCTACTGGCAAATTCCCCTTAGTCCTGATGCTATCCCCAAGTCGGCATTTGTCACCCCGTTTGGCTTATTCCAGTTTCGAGTTATGCCATTCAGGATGAAGACTGCCCCGGCGACCTTCCAGAGGCTGGCCGACCGGCTATGCGGCCATCGAGAAGGAGTGCCTGGCAATAGTATGGGCACTCAAAAAGTTGCAACCATATTTGTATGGATGACAGTTTTCCCTCCTAACGGACCATAATCCCCTAGTCTGGCTTAATCGGGTCTCCGGAGACAATGCCAGATTGCTGCGGTGGAGTTTAGCCCTACAACCTCTGGACTTCACCATCCACTACAGACCCGGCAAACAAAACGGTAATGCCGATGGACTAAGTCGACAAACGGAACTTGTACCAACCCCATAAACTTCGGTCATCCCCAAACCGATCTGTTAAGGATCAGACTGTGTATGCCGATCGCGTCGCTGAAAAGGGGAGCCGTGTTACATGTTACGGAACCACTCAGCACCCAGAATATGTTGTCCATCTAGAAACAGTAAAGCCGCACAGCTGTGAGAAAGTCCAGGATCAGCCGCGGTTAATCCAAAGCATGTTATATTGCACAGGAGCCCGATATCCAGGTAGAGGTGCCCGCATGAAAACAGGTTCAAAACCAATGGCAGCATTCAGAACCTTTTTGTGCGCATTTTGCTTGACTACGAAATGAAATAAATTTACATTTCTAATAAATTTCACTGTGTTTGGAAAAACAGTGTGCCGGATTTTTTTCGAGACGAGAGCATACAGAACAAAGCGGCAACACTCACCGGTCCAGGTGTGGTCTGAATTCTTTATTAGAAAATGTACAAAGACACCATCATCTTCACGGCTTCGGGACAACACACAGAGAAGGAGGTGAGCAGGATGTGACGACGTCCGTTTAGTGCTTCCACGGGTCTCAAGCGTCGTCACATCCTGCTCACCTCCTTCTCTGTGTGTTGTCCCGAAGCCGTGAAGATGATGGTGTCTTTGTACATTTTCTAATAAAGGATTCAGACCACACCTGGACCGGTGAGTGTTGCCGCTTTGTTCTGTATGCTGCCCAGAATATGTTGTGCAGTTATATGTATGTATAATAGGTTCCATGTGAGATGCATGTCCCTAATGTATCAGCCCACAGGCTGCGCCCCAGGGCAGAGGGGACACGATATTCCCCTTTTGTCCTCCCCCACCTTTGTAACTCCCACAGTAAATATCGGCAGGCTCCGGCCACCTGCGGCTATTGTAATGTATGTCTGGCCTGCTGGTTTTCTATTGGCCTGCCCTGTGTATCTGTGTGATATATTCTGTGTCCTGAGAGTGAAGTGTTGTCAGACTGGAAATACGTGGAGAAGCAGAGGTCTGTTATATGCGCCCATGTAACCAAGCAATTCCAGCCAGCGTCCTTCATTCAGACTCCAGCCAAAGCAGAGTGGACCTCCGGAAACACGGGGTGGTACTGAAAGAGGTACCCCAGCTTGGTAGACTCCATTACAGTATATATATATATATATATATATATATATATATATATATATATACTAGATTGTGGCCCGATTCTAACGCATCGGGTATTCTAGAATATGCATGTCCCCGTAGTATATGGACAATGATGATTCCAGAATTCGCGGCAGACTGTGATTGGTCGAGGCAACCATTATGACATCATCGTCGCTGTGCCCGTTGCTGATTGGTCGAGGCCTGGCGGCCTCAACCAATCAGACGCGGGATGTCTACGTCCTTTATGACATCATCGTCGCTGTGCCCGTCGCTGATTGGTCAAGGCCTGGCAGCCTCGACCAATCAGAGACGCGGGATTTCTACGTCGATGCTGTGCCGGTCTCTGATTGGTCGAGGCCTGGTGGCCTCGACCAATCAGAAACGTGGGATTTCCAGGACAGACAGACGGAAAAACCCTTACACAATTATATATATAGATATAGTGACCGGAGACTGAGCCCCCTGTATACACAGTATATACATATAATGACCGTAGAGCCCCCTGTATATAGTATATATATATAATGACCGTAGAGCGCCCTGTATATAGTATATATATATAATGACCGTAGAGCCCCCTGTATATAGTATATATATATATAATGACCGTAGAGCCCCCTGTATATAGTATATATATATAATGACCGTAGAGCGCCCTGTATATAGTATATATATATATAATGACCGTAGAGCCCCCTGTATATAGTATATATATATATATATAATGACCGTAGAGCGCCCTGTATATAGTATATATATATATAATGACCGTAGAGCACCCTGTATATAGTATATATATATAATGACTGTAGAGCCCCCTGTATATAGTATATACATATAATGACAGGAGCGCCCCCTGTATACAGTATATACATACAGTGACCGGAGAGCCCCCTGTATATAGTATATACATATAATGACCGTAGAGCCCCCTGTATAAAGTATATATATATATATATAATGACCGTAGAGCCCCCTGTATATAGTATATATATATATATATATATATATATATATAATGACCGTAGAGCGCCCTGTATATAGTATATATATATAATGACCGTAGAGCCCCCTGTATATAGTATATATATATAATGACCGTAGAGCGCCCTGTATATAGTATATATATATAATGACCGTAGAGCGCCCTGTATATAGTATATATATATATAATGACTGTAGAGCCCCCTGTATATAGTATATACATATAATGACAGGAGCGCCCCCTGTATACAGTATATACATACAGTGACCGGAGAGCCCCCTGTATATAGTATATATATATAATAACCGTAGAGCCCCCTGTATATAGTATATATATATAATGACCGTAGAGCGCCCTGTATATAGTATATATATATATATAATGACCGTAGAGCCCTCTGTATATAGTATATATATATATATATATAATGACCGTAGAGCGCCCTGTATATAGTATATATATATAATGACCGTAGAGCGCCCTGTATATAGTATATATATATAATGACTGTAGAGCCCCCTGTATATAGTATATACATATAATGACAGGAGCGCCCCCTGTATACAGTATATACATACAGTGACCGGAGAGCCCCCTGTATATAGTATATACATATAATGACCGTAGAGCCCCCTGTATATAGTATATATATATATAATGACCGTAGAGCCCCCTGTATATAGTATATATATATATAATGACCGTAGAGCGCCCTGTATATAGTATATATATATATAATGACCGTAGAGCCCCCTGTATATAGTATATATATATAATGACCGTAGAGCGCCCTGTATATAGTATATATATATAATGACCGTAGAGCGCCCTGTATATAGTATATATATATAATGACTGTAGAGCCCCCTGTATATAGTATATACATATAATGACAGGAGCGCCCCCTGTATACAGTATATACATACAGTGACCGGAGAGCCCCCTGTATATAGTATATACATATAATGACCGTAGAGCCCCCTGTATAAAGTATATATATATATATAATGACCGTAGAGCCCCCTGTATATAGTATATATATATATATATATATATATATATAATGACCGTAGAGCGCCCTGTATATAGTATATATATATAATGACCGTAGAGCCCCCTGTATATAGTATATATATATAATGACCGTAGAGCGCCCTGTATATAGTATATATATATAATGACCGTAGAGCGCCCTGTATATAGTATATATATATATAATGACTGTAGAGCCCCCTGTATATAGTATATACATATAATGACAGGAGCGCCCCCTGTATACAGTATATACATACAGTGACCGGAGAGCCCCCTGTATATAGTATATATATATATAATAACCGTAGAGCCCCCTGTATATAGTATATATATATAATGACCGTAGAGCGCCCTGTATATAGTATATATATATATAATGACCGTAGAGCCCTCTGTATATAGTATATATATATATATATAATGACCGTAGAGCGCCCTGTATATAGTATATATATATAATGACCGTAGAGCGCCCTGTATATAGTATATATATATAATGACTGTAGAGCCCCCTGTATATAGTATATACATATAATGACAGGAGCGCCCCCTGTATACAGTATATACATACAGTGACCGGAGAGCCCCCTGTATATAGTATATACATATAATGACCGTAGAGCCCCCTGTATATAGTATATATATATATAATGACCGTAGAGCCCCCTGTATATAGTATATATATATATAATGACCGTAGAGCGCCCTGTATATAGTATATATATATATAATGACCGTAGAGCCCCCTGTATATAGTATATATATATAATGACCGTAGAGCGCCCTGTATATAGTATATATATATAATGACCGTAGAGCGCCCTGTATATAGTATATATATATAATGACTGTAGAGCCCCCTGTATATAGTATATACATATAATGACAGGAGCGCCCCCTGTATACAGTATATACATACAGTGACCGGAGAGCCCCCTGTATATAGTATATATATATAATGACCGTAGAGCCCCCTGTATATAGTATATACATATAATGACAGGAGCGCCCCCTGTATACAGTATATACATACAGTGACCGGAGAGCCCCCTGTATATAGTATATACATATAATGACCGTAGAGCCCCCTGTATATAGTATATATATATAATGACCGTAGAGCCCCCTGTATATAGTATATATATATATATATAATGACCGTAGAGCGCCCTGTATATAGTATATATATATATATAATGACCGTAGAGCCCCCTGTATATAGTATATATATATAATGACCGTAGAGTGCCCTGTATATAGTATATATATATATAATGACCGTAGAGCGCCCTGTATATAGTATATATATATAATGACCGTAGAGCCCCTGTATATAGTATATATATATATATATATATATATATATAATGACCGTAGAGCGCCCTGTATATAGTATATATATATATAATGACCGTAGAGCCCCCTGTATATAGTATATATATATAATGACCGTAGAGCGCCCTGTATATAGTATATATATATATAATGACCGTAGAGCGCCCTGTATACAGTATATATACATAATGACTGTAGAGCCCCCTGTATATATATATATATATATATATAATGACCGTAGAGCGCCCCCTGTATGCAGTATATACATATAATGACTGTAGAGCCCCCTGTATATAGTATATATATATATATAATGACCGTAGAGCGCCCCCTGTATACAGTATATATATATAATGACTGTAGATCCCCCTGTATATATATATATATATATATATATATATAATGACCGTAGAGCGCCCTGTATACAGTATATATATAGATTCAAGATTCAAGATTCATATATATAATGACTGTAGAGCCCCCTGTATATAGTATATACATATAATGACAGGAGCGCCCCCTGTATACAGTATATACATACAGTGACCGGAGAGCCCCCTGTATATAGTATATATATATATATAATGACCGTAGAGCGCCCTGTATATAGTATATATATATAATGACTGTAGAGCCCCCTGTATATAGTATATACATATAATGACAGGAGCGCCCCCTGTATACAGTATATACATACAGTGACCGGAGAGCCCCCTGTATATAGTATATATATATAATGACCGTAGAGCCCCCTGTATATAGTATATACATATAATGACCGGAGAGCCCCCTGTATATAGTATATATATATAAAATGACCGGAGCGCCCTCTGTATATAGTATATACATATAATGACCGGAGAGCCCCCTGTATACAGTATATATATATATATAATGACCGTAGAGCCCCCTGTATACAGTATATACATACAGTGACCGGAGCGCCCCCTGTATACAGTATATATATATATAATGACCGGAGAGCCCCCTGTATACAGTATATAGACATATAATGACCGGAGAGCCCCCTGTATACAGTATATATATATAATGACCGTAGAGCCCCCTGTATAAAGTATATATATATAATGACCGGAGAGCCCCCTGTATACAGTATATATATATAATGACCGGAGCGCCCCCTGTATACAGTATATACATACAGTGACCGGAGCGCCCTCTGTATATAGTATATATATATATATATATATAATGACCATAGAGCCCCCTGTATACAGTATATAGACATATAATGACCGGAGAGCCCCCTGTATACAGTATATACATATAATGACAGGAGGGCCCCCTGTATACACAGTGTATATAGTATATATATATATATATATATATATATATATAATGACCGTAGAGCCCCCTGTATACAGTATATACATATAATGACCGTAGAGCGCCCTGTATATAGTATATATATATAATGACTGTAGAGCCCCCTGTATATAGTATATACATATAATGACCGGAGCGCCCCCTGTATACAGTATATACATACAGTGACCGGAGCGCCCTCTGTATATAGTATATATATATAATGACCGTAGAGCCCCCTGTATATAGTATATATATATAATGACCGTAGAGCCCTCTGTATATAGTATATATATATAATGACCGTAGAGCCCCCTGTATATAGTATATATATATAATGACCGTAGAGCCCACTGTATATAGTATATATATATAATGACCGTAGAGCCCCCTGTATACAGTATATACATATAATGACCGGAGAGCCCCCTGTATACAGTATATACATATAATGACCGTAGAGCCCCCTGTATACAGTATATACATATAATGACCGTAGAGCCCCCTGTATACAGTATATACATATAATGACCGTAGAGCCCCCTGTATACAGTATATACATATAATGACCGGAGAGCCCCCTGTATACAGTATATAGACATATAATGACCGTAGAGCCCCCTGTATACAGTATATATAATGACCGGAGAGCCCCCTGTATACAGTATATACATATAATGACCGGAGAGCCCCCTGTATACAGTATATATATATATAATGACCAGAGAGCCCCCTGTATACAGTATATACATATAATGACCGTAGAGCCCCCTGTATACAGTATATACATATAATGACCGGAGCGCCCCCTGTATACAGTATATAGACATATAATGACTGTAGAGCCCCCTGTATACAGTATATACATATAATGACCGTAGAGCCCCCTGTATACAGTATATAGACATATAATGACCGGAGAGCCCCCTGTATACAGTATATACATACAGTGACCGGAGAGCCCCCTGTATACAGTATATATATATATAATGACCGAAGCGCCCCCTGTATACAGTATATATATATATAATGACCGGAGAGCCCCCTGTATACAGTATATAGACATATAATGACTGTAGAGCCCCCTGTATACAGTATATAGACATATAATGACCGTAGAGCCCCCTGTATACAGTATATATATATATATATATATAATGACCGGAGCGCCCCCTGTATACAGTATATACATATAATGACCGTAGAGCCCCCTGTATATAGTATATACATATAATGACTGTAGAGCCCCCTGTATACAGTATATACATATAATGACCGGAGAGCCCCCTGTATACAGTATATACATATAATGACCGGAGAGCCCCCTGTATACAGTATATATATATAATGACAGTAGAGCCCCCTGTATACAGTATATATATATATAATGACCGTAGAGCCCCCTGTATACAGTATATATATATATAATGACTGGAGAGCGCCCCCTGTATACAGTATATACATATAATGACCGTAGAGCCCCCTGTAAACAGTATATACATATAATGACCGTAGAGCCCCCTGTATACAGTATATATATATATAATGACCGGAGAGCGCCCCCTGTATACAGTATATACATATAATGACCGTAGAGCCCCCTGTATACAGTATATATATATATATAATGACCGTAGAGCGCCCTGTATACAGTATATATATAGATTCAAGATTCAAGATTCATATATATAATGACTGTAGAGCCCCCTGTATATAGTATATACATATAATGACAGGAGCGCCCCCTGTATACAGTATATACATACAGTGACCGGAGAGCCCCCTGTATATAGTATATATATATATAATGACCGTAGAGCGCCCTGTATATAGTATATATATATAATGACTGTAGAGCCCCCTGTATATAGTATATACATATAATGACAGGAGCGCCCCCTGTATACAGTATATACATACAGTGACCGGAGAGCCCCCTGTATATAGTATATATATATAATGACCGTAGAGCCCCCTGTATATAGTATATACATATAATGACCGGAGAGCCCCCTGTATATAGTATATATATATAAAATGACCGGAGCGCCCTCTGTATATAGTATATACATATAATGACCGGAGAGCCCCCTGTATACAGTATATATATATATAATGACCGTAGAGCCCCCTGTATACAGTATATACATACAGTGACCGGAGCGCCCCCTGTATACAGTATATATATATATAATGACCGGAGAGCCCCCTGTATACAGTATATAGACATATAATGACCGGAGAGCCCCCTGTATACAGTATATATATATATAATGACCGTAGAGCCCCCTGTATAAAGTATATATATATAATGACCGGAGAGCCCCCTGTATACAGTATATATATATAATGACCGGAGCGCCCCCTGTATACAGTATATACATACAGTGACCGGAGCGCCCTCTGTATATAGTATATATATATATATATATATATATAATGACCATAGAGCCCCCTGTATACAGTATATAGACATATAATGACCGGAGAGCCCCCTGTATACAGTATATACATATAATGACAGGAGGGCCCCCTGTATACACAGTGTATATAGTATATATATATATATATATATATATAATGACCGTAGAGCCCCCTGTATACAGTATATACATATAATGACCGTAGAGCGCCCTGTATATAGTATATATATATAATGACTGTAGAGCCCCCTGTATATAGTATATACATATAATGACCGGAGCGCCCCCTGTATACAGTATATACATACAGTGACCGGAGCGCCCTCTGTATATAGTATATATATATAATGACCGTAGAGCCCCCTGTATATAGTATATATATATAATGACCGTAGAGCCCTCTGTATATAGTATATATATATAATGACCGTAGAGCCCCCTGTATATAGTATATATATATAATGACCGTAGAGCCCACTGTATATAGTATATATATAATGACCGTAGAGCCCCCTGTATACAGTATATACATATAATGACCGGAGAGCCCCCTGTATACAGTATATACATATAATGACCGTAGAGCCCCCTGTATACAGTATATACATATAATGACCGTAGAGCCCCCTGTATACAGTATATACATATAATGACCGTAGAGCCCCCTGTATACAGTATATACATATAATGACCGGAGAGCCCCCTGTATACAGTATATAGACATATAATGACCGTAGAGCCCCCTGTATACAGTATATAGACATATAATGACCGTAGAGCCCCCTGTATACAGTATATATAATGACCGGAGAGCCCCCTGTATACAGTATATACATATAATGACCGGAGAGCCCCCTGTATACAGTATATATATAATGACCAGAGAGCCCCCTGTATACAGTATATACATATAATGACCGTAGAGCCCCCTGTATACAGTATATACATATAATGACCGGAGCGCCCCCTGTATACAGTATATAGACATATAATGACTGTAGAGCCCCCTGTATACAGTATATACATATAATGACCGTAGAGCCCCCTGTATACAGTATATAGACATATAATGACCGGAGAGCCCCCTGTATACAGTATATATATATATAATGACCGAAGCGCCCCCTGTATACAGTATATATATATATAATGACCGGAGAGCCCCCTGTATACAGTATATAGACATATAATGACTGTAGAGCCCCCTGTATACAGTATATAGACATATAATGACCGTAGAGCCCCCTGTATACAGTATATATATATATATAATGACCGGAGAGCCCCCTGTATACAGTATATAGACATATAATGACTGTAGAGCCCCCTGTACACAGTATATAGACATATAATGACAGTAGAGCCCCCTGTATACAGTATATATATATATATATATATATAATGACCGGAGTGCCCCCTGTATACAGTATATACATATAATGACCGTAGAGCCCCCTGTATATAGTATATACATATAATGACTGTAGAGCCCCCTGTATACAGTATATACATATAATGACCGGAGAGCCCCCTGTATACAGTATATACATATAATGACCGGAGAGCCCCCTGTATACAGTATATATATATAATGACAGTAGAGCCCCCTGTATACAGTATATATATATATAATGACCGTAGAGCCCCCTGTATACAGTATATATATATATAATGACCGGAGAGCGCCCCCTGTATACAGTATATACATATAATGACCGTAGAGCCCCCTGTAAACAGTATATACATATAATGACCGTAGAGCCCCCTGTATACAGTATATATATATATAATGACCGGAGAGCGCCCCCTGTATACAGTATATACATATAATGACCGTAGAGCCCCCTGTATACAGTATATATATATATATAATGACCGGAGAGCGCCCCCTGTATACAGTATATACATATAATGACCGTAGAGCCCCCTGTATACAGTATATACATATAATGACCGTAGAGCCCCCTGTATACAGTATATATATATATATAATGACCGGAGAGCGCCCCCTGTATACAGTATATACATATAATGACCGTAGAGCCCCCTGTATACAGTATATACATATAATGACCGGAGCGCCCCCTGTATATAGTATATATATAATGACCGGAGAGCCCCCTGTATACAGTATATATATATATAATGACAGTAGAGCCCCCTGTATACAGTATATACATATAATGACCGTAGAGCCCCCTGTATACAGTATATACATATAATAACCGGAGAGCCCCCTGTATACAGTATATATATATATAATGACAGTAGAGCCCCCTGTATATAGTATATACATATAATGACCGGAGAGCCCCCTGTATACAGTATATATATATATAATGACAGTAGAGCCCCCTGTATACAGTATATACATATAATGACAGTAGAGCGCCCTGTATACAGTATATACATATAATGACCGGAGCCCCCTGTATACAGTATATACATATAATGACCGGAGAGCCCCCTGTATACAGTATATAGACATATAATGACCGGAGAGCCCCCTGTATATAGTATATATATATAATGACCGTAGAGCCCCCTGTATACAGTATATATATATATAATGACCGGAGAGCGCCCCCTGTATACAGTATATACATATAATGACAGTAGAGCCCCCTGTATACAGTATATACATATAATGACAGAAGAGCCCCCTGTATACAGTGTATATATATATATATATATAATGACAGTAGAGCCCCCTGTATACAGTATATATACATATAATGACAGTAGAGCCCCCTGTATATAGTATATATATATAATGACAGTAGAGCCCCCTGTATATAGTATATATATATAATGACCGTAGAGCGCCCTGTATACAGTATATATATATATATATATATATATATATATAATGACAGTAGAGCCCCCTGTATACAGTATATATATATATATATATATATATATATACATATAATGACAGTAGAGCCCCCTGTATATAGTATATATATATATATAATGACAGTAGAGCCCCCTGTATACAGTATATATATATAATGACCGGAGAGCCCCCTGTATACAGTATATACATATAATGACCGTAGAGCCCCCTGTATATAGCATATATATATAATGACTGTAGAGCCCCCTGTATACAGTATATACATATAATGACCGGAGAGCCCCCTGTATATAGCATATATATATAATGACTGTAGAGCCCCCTGTATACAGTATATACATATAATGACAGTAGAGCCCCCTGTATACAGTATATATATATATAATGACCATAGAGCCCCCTGTATACAGTATATAGACATATAATGACAGTAGAGCCCCCTGTATACAGTATATATATATAATGACCGGAGAGCCCCCTGTATACAGTATATATATATATATATATAATGACAGTAGAGCCCCCTGTATACAGTATATACATATAATGACAGTAGAGCCCCCTGTATACAGTATATACATATAATGACCGGAGAGCCCCCTGTATACAGTATATACATATAATGACCGGAGAGCCCCCTGTATACAGTATATACATATAATGACCGTAGAGCCCCCTGTATACAGTATATACATATAATGACCGTAGAGCCCCCTGTATACAGTATATATATATATATATAATGACAGTAGAGCCCCCTGTATACAGTATATACATATAATGACAGTAGAGCCCCCTGTATACAGTATATACATATAATGACCGTAGAGCCCCCTGTATACAGTATATATATATAATGACAGTAGAGCCCCCTGTATACAGTATATATATATATAATGACAGTAGAGCCCCCTGTATACAGTATATATATATAATGACCGTAGAGCCCCCTGTATACAGATTATATATATAATGACCGTAGAGCCCCCTGTATACAGTATATATATATAATGACAGTAGAGCACCCTGTATACAGTATATACATATAATGACAGTAGAGCCCCCTGTATATAGTATATATATATAATGACAGTAGAGCCCCCTGTATATAGTATATATATATATAATGACAGTAGAGCCCCCTGTATACAGTATATATATATAATGACAGTAGAGCACCCTGTATACAGTATATATATATAATGACCGTAGAGCCCCCTGTATATAGTATATACATATAATGACAGTAGAGCCCCCTGTATATAGTATATATATATATATAATGACCGTAGAGCCCCCTGTATACAGTATATATATATAATGACAGTAGAGCCCCCTGTATACAGTATATACATATAATGACAGTAGAGCCCCCTGTATACAGTATATACATATAATGACCGTAGAGCCCCCTGTATACAGTATATACATATAATGACCGGAGAGCCCCCTGTATACAGTATATACATATAATGACCGGAGAGCCCCCTGTATACAGTATATACATATAATGACCGGAGAGCCCCCTGTATACAGTATATATATATAATGACCGGAGAGCCCCCTGTATACAGTATATATATATATAATGACAGTAGAGCCCCCTGTATACAGTATATACATATAATGACAGTAGAGCCCCCTGTATACAGTATATATATATAATGACCGGAGAGCCCCCTGTATACAGTATATATATATAATGACCGTAGAGCCCCCTGTATACAGTATATATACATATAATGACAGTAGAGCCCCCTGTATACAGTATATATATATATATAATGACAGTAGAGCCCCCTGTATACAGTATATATATATAATGACAGTAGAGCCCCCTGTATACAGTATATACATATAATGACCGTAGAGCCCCCTGTATACAGTATATAGACATATAATGACCGGAGCGCCCCCTGTATACAGTATATATATATAATGACTGTAGAGCCCCCTGTATACAGTATATATATATATAATGACAGTAGAGCCCCCTGTATACAGTATATACATATAAAGACAGTAGAGCCCCCTGTATACAGTATATACATATAATGACTGTAGAGCCCCCTGTATACAGTATATATATATATAATGACAGTAGAGCCCCCTGTATACAGTATATATATATAATGACCGGAGAGCCCCCTGTATACAGTATATATATATAATGACCGTAGAGCCCCCTGTATACAGTATATACATATAATGACCGGAGAGCCCCCTGTATACAGTATATACATATAATGACCGGAGAGCCCCCTGTATACAGTATATACATATAATGACCGGAGAGCCCCCTGTATACAGTATATACATATAATGACCGGAGAGCCCCCTGTATACAGTATATATACATATAATGACAGTAGAGCCCCCTGTATACAGTATATACATATAATGACCGTAGAGCCCCCTGTATACAGTATATACATATAATGACCGGAGAGCCCTCTGTATACAGTATATACATATAATGACCGTAGAGCCCCCTGTATACAGTATATACATATAATGACCGGAGAGCCCCCTGTATACAGTATATACATATAATGACAGTAGAGCCCCCTGTATACAGTATATACATATAATGACCGTAGAGCCCCCTGTATACAGTATATACATATAATGACCGGAGCGCCCCCTGTATACAGTATATACATATAATGACCGGAGCGCCCCCTGTATACAGTATATACATATAATGACCGTAGAGCCCCCTGTATATAGTATATACATATAATGACCGGAGCGCCCCCTGTATACAGTATATACATATAATGACCGGAGCCCCCTGTATACAGTATATACATATAATGACTGTAGAGCCCCCTGTATACAGTATATATATATAATGACCGGAGCGCCCCCTGTATACAGTATATACATATAATGACCGTAGAGCCCCCTGTATACAGTATATATATATAATGACCGGAGCGCCCCCTGTATACAGTATATACATATAATGACTGTAGAGCCCCCTGTATACAGTATATACATATAATGACCGGAGCGCCCCCTGTATACAGTATATACATATAATGACCGGAGCCCCCTGTATACAGTATATACATATAATGACTGTAGAGCCCCCTGTATACAGTATATATATATAATGACTGGAGCGCCCCCTGTATACAGTATATACATATAATGACTGTAGAGCCCCCTGTATACAGTATATACATATAATGACCGGAGCGCCCCCTGTATACAGTATATACATATAATGACCGGAGAGCCCTCTGTATACAGTATATACATATAATGACCGGAGCGCCCCCTGTATACAGTATATATATATAATGACCGGAGAGCCCCCTGTATACAGTATATACATATAATGACCGGAGCGCCCCCTGTATACAGTATATACATATAATGACCGGAGAGCCCTCTGTATACAGTATATACATATAATGACAGTAGAGCCCCCTGTATACAGTATATATATATAATGACAGTAGAGCCCCCTGTATATAGTATATATATATAATGACAGTAGAGCCCCCTGTATACAGTATATATATATAATGACAGTAGAGCCCCCTGTATACAGTGTATATATATAATGACAGTAGAGCCCCCTGTATACAGTATATATATATAATGACAGTAGAGCCCCCTGTATATAGTATATATATATAATGACAGTAGAGCCCCCTGTATACAGTATATATATATAATGACAGTAGAGCCCCCTGTATACAGTATATATATATAATGACAGTAGAGCCCCCTGTATATAGTATATATATATAATGACAGTAGAGCCCCCTGTATACAGTATATATATATAATGACCGGAGCCCCCTGTATACAGTATATATATATATAATGACAGTAGAGCCCCCTGTATACAGTATATATATATAATGACAGTAGAGCCCCCTGTATACAGTATATATATATAATGACAGTAGAGCCCCCTGTATACAGTATATACATATAATGACCGTAGAGCCCCCTGTATACAGTATATACATATAATGACAGTAGAGCGCCCTGTATACAGTATATACATATAATGACTGTAGAGCCCCCTGTATATAGTATATACATATAATGACCGGAGAGCCCCCTGTATACAGTATATACATATAATGACCGGAGAGCCCCCTGTATACAGTATATACATATAATGACAGTAGAGCCCCCTGTATACAGTATATACATATAATGACAGTAGAGCCCCCTGTATACAGTATATATATATAATGACAGTAGAGCCCCCTGTATACAGTATATACATATAATGACCGGAGCGCCCCCTGTAT